>NC_057803.1:504656573-504956573 GCF_018294505.1 Triticum aestivum
GGCGGGGGCGACACGGGGGAGGGGTGGGGCGGCTGGGAGAGGGGACGGCGGTAGGCGGCGGCGCCTGGGCGAGGGGGCGGCGGCGGCGTGATGGTGGTTGGGGCATCCCAGAGGAGGGGTGCGGGGCGACGGGGCGAGGCAAGGGGGGCGACGGCGGGTCGTCAGGGAGAGAGGATGAGATAAACACACACACACACACACACACACACACAAACAGAGAGAGAGAGAGAGAGGGAGGGAGGGAGAGAGTGGGGCGGCTCGGCCTGTTAGTTAGGTCAACTCATTGCCGTCTGCCATCCTTTGTCGTCCGCTTTTGTGCTCTTTGTCATCCGCTAGCAAACGGCAAATAGGGGGCCGTTAGGTTTTTTCTTTGCAGCTCGTTAGTTGGGCCCACCACTCTCTTTGTCGTACGCCAGCTGACGGCAAAGAAGTGGCTGACGGCAAAGATCTTCTTTTCCATCAGCCAATTTTTTGCCGTTCGTTTTGTGTAAGCGGACGGCAAAGACCTTCTTTGCCGTCAGCCAGCAGACGGCAAAGAAAAGGCGGATGGCAAATAAGCAATTTCCAGTAGTGAATGAGGATAAACCTCAAGTTACGGACCCACTTCGTGTAGTTGCTACCATCATCTTTCAACTTAGCTTTCTCTAGGAACGCATTAAAATTCAACGGAACAATAGCACGGGCCATCTATCTACAACAACATAGAAATGCAAAATACTATCAGGTACTAAGTTCATGTTAAATTAAAGTTCAATTAATCAAATTACTTAAGAACTCCCACTTAGATAGACATCTATCTAATCTTCTAAGTGATCACGTGATCCATATCAACTAAACCATGTCCGATCATCACATGATATGGAGTAGTTTTCAATGGTCAACATCACTATGTTGATCATATCTACTATATGATTCACGCTCGACCTTTCGGTCTCGGTGTTCCGAGGCCATATCTGCATATGCTAGGCTCGTCAAGTTTAACCCGAGTATTCTGCATGTGCAAAACTGGCTTGCACCCATTGTACGTGAACGTAGAGCTTATCACACCCGATCATCACGTGGTGTCTCGGCACGACGAACTGTAGCAACGGTGCATACTCAGGGAGAACACTTATACCTTGAAATTTAGTGAGAGATCATCTTATAATGCCACCGCCGAACTAAGCCAAATAAGATGCATAAAGGATAAACATCAAATGCAATCAATATAAGTGATATGATATGGCCATCATCACCTTGTGCCTTTGATCTCCATCTCCAAAGCACTGTCATGATCACCATCATCACCGGCTTGACACCTTGATCTCCGTCGAAGCATCGTTGCCGTATTGCCAACTATTGCTTCTACGACTATCGCTACCGCTTAGTGATAAAGTAAAGAAATTACATGGCGATTGCATTTCATACAATAAAGCGACAACCATATGGCTCCTGCCAGTTGCCGATAACTGTGTTACAAAACATGATCATCTCATACAATAAAATTTAGCATCATGTCTTGACCATATCACATCACAACATGCCCTGCAAAAATAAGTTAGACGTCCTCCACTTTGTTGTTGCAAGTTTTACGTGGCTGCTACGGGCTGAGCAAGAACCGTTCTTACCTACGCATCAAAAACCGCAACGCAATATAGTGATTGCTTTTTGATCTTCAGAAAGAACCCTGTTCATTGAATCCGATTCAACTAAAGCAGGAGAAACAGACACCCTCTAGCCACCTGTGTGCGAAGCACGTCGGTAGAACCAGTCTCGCATAAGCATACGCGTAATGTCGATCTGGGCCGCTTCATCCAACAATGCTGCTGAATCAAGAATCAACTAGTGACCACAAGCAATATGTATATACCCATGCCCACAACTCCTTTGTGTTCTACTCATGCATATAACATCTACGCATAAACCTGGCTCGGATGCCACTGTTGGGGAACAGAGTAAATTCAAAAAAATTCCTACGCACACACAAGATCATGGTGATGCATAGCAACGAGAGGGGAGAGTGTTGTCTACGTACCCTCGTAGACCGTAAGCGGAAGCGTTATGACAACGTGGTTGATGTAGTCGTACGTCTTCACGATCGACCGATCCTAGTACCAAAAGTATGGCACCTCTGCGATCTACACACGTTCGGCTCGGTGATGTCCCACCAACTCACGATCTAGCAGAGTGTCGAGGGAGAGCTTCGTCAGCACGACGGCGTGATGATGGTAATGATGATGCTACCGGAACAGGGCTTCGCCTAAACAGAGATTCGATCGTCGGTATCTCAATACCTAGTTCAATCTTGTTACCAGCAAGTCTCTTTACTCGTTCCGTAATGCATCATCCCACAACTAACTCATTAGTCACATTGCTTGCAAGGCTTATATTGATGTGCATTACCGAGAGGGCCCAGAGATACCTCTCCGACAATCGGAGTGAAAAATCCTAATCTTGATCTATGCCAACTCAACAAGCACCGTCGGAGACACCTGTAGAGCACCTTTATAATCACCATGTTACGTTGTGACGTTTGGTAGCACACAAAGTGTTCCTCCGATAATCGGGAGTTGCATGATCTCATAGTCATATAAACATGTATAAGTTATGGAGAAAGCAATAGCAATAAACTAAACGATCATAGTGCTAAGCTAATGGATGGGTCAAGTCAATCACATCATTCTCTAATGATGTGATCCCGTTAATCAAATGACAACTGATGTCTATGGTTAGGAAACATAACCATCATTGATTCAACGAGCTAGTCAAGTAGAGGCATACTGGTGACATACTGTTTGTCTATGTATTCACACATGTACAAATTTTCTGGTTAATACAATTCTATCATGAATAATAAACATTTATCATGATATAAGGAAATATAAATAACAACTTTATTATTGCCTCTAGGGCATATTTCCTTCAGAACACTCACCTTCTGATAATGAAAAAGATAATGATAAGGTTCATGGAAATACTCAAACTAATAATAAGGAATCACAAAATGATGTTGAGATAGAACCAGCAGTTGATCTTGATAACCCACAACCCAAGAATAAAGGATCTGATAAAACAGACTTTGTTGCTAGAAAACACGGTAAGGAAAGAGAACCATGGGTTCAAAAATATATGCCCTTTCCACCTAAGTCAACTAAAAAGAAAGATGATGAAGAATTTGAACGCTTTGCTGAAATGTTGAGGCCAGTCTTTTTGCGCACCGCTTAACTGCCATCTTAAAAATGCCTCTTTATGCAAACTACATGAAAGACATCATCACTAATAAGAGAAAAATACCGGAAGCTGGAATCTCCACCATGGTTGCTAATTATACTTTTAAAGATGGGGTACCTAAAAACGTTGAAGATTCGGGAATACCAACAATACCTTGCTCCGTCAAAAGAAATTATGTGAAAACTGCTTTATGTGATTTAGGAGCTGGTGTTAGTGTTATGCCTTTTTCTTTATATAAAAGACTTGATTTCAATAAACTCACACCTACTGAAATATCTTTGCAAATGGCTAAGAAATCAACTGCCATATGCTACCTCTTGAGCATGCGTTGGTTTTCCCTTGAAGAGGAAAGGGTGATGCAGCAAAGTAGCGTAAGTATTTCCCTCAGTTTTTGAGAACCAAGGTATCAATCCAGTAGGAGAGAACACACAAGTCACCTAGTACCTGCACAAACAATCAAGAACCTCGCAACCAACGCGATAAAGGGGTTGTCAATCCCTTCATGGTCACTTGCGAAAGTGAGATCTGATAGAGATAGTAAGATAAATATTTTTGGTATTTTGTTGTATAGATTGGAAAATAAAGATTGGAAAATAAAGATTGCAAAATAGTAAATGAGATGCGATAATAAAAGAGATGCAATATAATAAGAAAGAGACCCGGGGACATAGGTTTCACTGGTGGCTTCTCTCATGATAGTATGTATTACGGTGGGTCAACAAATTACTGTTGGGCAATTGATAGAAAAGTGCATAGTTATGAAGATATCTAAGGCAATGATCATGAATATAAGCATCACGTCCATGTCAAGTAGATCGAAACGATTATTCATCTACTACTATTACTCCACACATCGACCACTATCCAGCATGCATCTAGAGTATTAAGTTCATAAGAACAGAGTAACGCATTAAGCAAGATGACATGATGTACAGGGATAAACTCAAGCAATATGATATAAACCCCATATTTTTATCCTCGATGGCAACAATACAATACGTGCCTTGCTGCCCCTACTGTCACTGGGAAAGGACACCGCAAGATTGAACTCAAAGCTAAGCACTTCTCCCATTGCAAGAAAGATCAATCTAGTAGGCCAAACTAAACTGATAATTCAAAGAGACTTGCAAAGATATCAAATCATGCATATAAGAATTCTGAGAAGAACCAAATAATATTCATAGATAATCAAGTTCATAAACCCACAATTCATCGGATCTCGGCAAACACATCGCAAAAGAGTATTACATCGAATAGATCTCCAAGAACATCGAGGAGAAATTTTTATTGAAGATCAAAGAGAGAGAAGAAGCCATCTAGCTAATAACTATGGACCCGAAGGTCTGTGGTAAACTACTCATGCTTCATCAGAGAGGCTATGGTGTTGATGTAGAAGCAATCCGTGATTGATTCCCCCTCCGGCAGATCACCGGAAAAGGCCCCAAGATGGGATCTCACGGGTATAGAAGGTTGCGGCGGTGGAAAAGTGGTTTCGTGGCTCCTCTGATGCTTTTAGGGTATAAGAGCATATATAGGCGAAAGAAGTACGTCGGTGGAGCTCCGTGGGGCCCACGAGGGTGTGGGCGCACCCTCCTATCTCGTGGCCACCTCATGGAGTTCCAGACTTCCACTCCAAGTCTCCTGGTTTGCTTTTGGTCCAGGAAACATCATCGTGAAGGTTTCATTCCATTTGGATTCCGTTTGGTATTCCTTTTCTGCGAAACACTGAAATAGGAAAAAAAACAGAATCTGGCACTGGGCCTCCGGTTAATAGGTTAGTCCCAAAAATAATATACAAGAGCATATTAAATCCCATTAAACATCCAAAATAGATAATATAATAGCATGGAACAATCGAAAATTATAGATACGTTGGAGACATATCAAGCATCCCCAAGCTTAATTCCTGCTCGTCCTCGAGTAGGTAAATGATAAAAGCCGAATTTTTCATGTGGAATGCTACCTAACATATTTATCAATGTAATTTTCTTTATTGTGGCATGAATTTTTAGATCCGAAAGATTCAAGACAAAAGTTTAATATTGACATAAAAATAATAATACTTCAAGCATACTAACAAAGTAATTATCTCCTCTCAAAATAACATGGCCAAAGAAAGTTCATCCCAACAAAATCATATAGTTTGGTCATGCTCCATCTTCATCACACAAAATATCCAAATCATGCACAACCCTGATGACATGTCAAGCAATTGTTCATACTTTAGTAATCCCAAACCTTTTCAACTTTCACGCAATACATGAGCGTGAGCCATGGACATAGAACTATAGGTGGAATAGAATGGTGGTTGTCGAGAAGACAAAAAGGAGGAAGATGGTCTCACATCAACTAGGTGTATCAATAGGCTATGGAGATGCCCATCAATAGATATCAATGTGAGTGAGTAGGGATTGCCATGCAACGGGTGCACTAGAGCTATAAATGTATGAAAGCTCAATGAAAGAAACTAAGTGGGTGTGCATCCAACTTTCTTTCTCACGAAGACCTAGGGCATTTGATGAAGCCCATCGTTGGAATATACAAGCCAAGTTCTATAATGAAAATTTACCACTAGTATATGAAAGTGACAAAATAAGAGACTCTCTATCATGAAGATCATGGTGCTACTTTGAAGCACAAATGTGGAAAAGGATAGTAGCATTGTCCCTTCTCTATTTTTCTCTCATTTATTTTTTTCTTTCTCTCTCTTTTTTTTGGGCCTTCTCTTTTTTTGGCCTTTCTCTCTTTTTTTTATTTCCACACATGGTACAATGCTCTAATAATGACGATCATCACACTTCTATTTATTTACAACTCAAAGATTACAACTCGATACTTAGAACAAAAATATGACTCTATATGCGTGCCTCCGACGGTGTACCGGGATGTGCAATGAATCAAGAGTGACATGTATGAAAAAATTATGAACGGTGGCTTTGCCACAAATACGATGTCAACTACATGATCATGCAAGGCAATATGACAATGATGGATCGTGTCATGATAAACGTAACGGTGGAAAGTTGCATGGCAATATATCTTGGAATGGCTATGGAAATGCCATAATAGGTAGGTATGGTGGCTGTTTTGAGGAAGGTAAATGGTGGGTTTTGTGTACCGGCGAAATTTGCACGGTACTAGAGAGGCTAGCAATGGTGGAAGGGTGAGAGTGTGTATAATCCATGAACTCCACATTAGTCATAAAGAACTCACATACTTATTGCAAAAATCTACAAGTCATCAAAAACCAAGAACTATGTGCATGCTCCTAGGGGGTAGATTGGTAGGAAAAGACCATCGCTCGTCCCCGACCTCCACTCATAAGGAAGGCAATCAAAGAAATACCGCACGCTTCAAATTTGTTACACAACGGTTACCATACGTGCATGCTACGGGACTTGCAAACCTCAACACAAGTATTTCTCAAATTCACAACTACTCAACTAGCATGACTCTAAAATCACCATCCTCATGTCTCAAAACAATCATCGAGTATCAAACCTCTTCTACTATTCAACACATTTAATATGAAAGTTTTTATTATACCCATCTTGGATGCCCATCATATTAGGACTAGTTTTATAACCAAAGAAAATTACCATGTTGTTCTAAAAGACTCTCAAAATAATATAAGTGAAGCATGAGAGATCAATAATTTCTATAAAATAAAAATGACCACCGTTCTCTAAAAAGATATAAGTGAAGCACTAGAGAAAAATTGTATAGCTCAAAAGATATAAGTGAAGCACATAGAGTATTCTAATAAATTCCGATTCATGCGTGTCTCTCCTAAAAGGTGTATACAACAAGGATGATTGTGGTAAACTAAAAAGCAAAGACTCAAATCATACAAGACGCTCCAAGCAAAACACATATCATATGGTGAATAAAAATATAGCCTCAAATAAAGTTACCGATAGACGAAGACGAAAGAGGGGATGCCTTCCGGGGCATCCCCAAGATTAGGCTTTTGGTTGTCCTTGAATTTTGCTCTCTCTCTCACTAGGTGGGCACAACCCACCTGGGCACGCTAGGACCCCCAGGAGCGCCCTAGTGGGTTGTGGTCAGCACGTGGGCCCCCTCACTTATCTCTTCATCCCACATCACCACCTACCTCCAGAAAAAATCATCATTGCTCTCTCTCTCTCTCTCTCATGTTCTTGCTCTCAAACCCGTGGATTTCGATCTCTTTTCTCGAAGCTCTCTTTCTGAAACTGTTCCGGAGGATTGTTGCTTGGTATGTGACTCCTCCGTTTGTCCACTTAGTTTTTTCTTTAGTGGTTTATATTTTTGAATAATTAGCTACTCTTGGTGCTATTGTAGATGAGCTTGCATGTTGAATTCTTAGAGTCCTAAGTAGTTTGAATGCTTGATATGGCCTCTATGCATCCCTATGAGTAGTTGCTTTCAATCTTGTGAAGTTTTGTTGAGAAAAATTTTGTGGACTAAAAATTTCAGAATTTTGTTCATAGGAAAAAGATGAGTATCTTTAGGAAGTTTGCTTCCAAGAAGAACTCCAAGGGAGTCATATGACAGTGATCTCCATACCCGGAGAATGGTGGAGGTACGGCCATGCGAATGGCCGCATAACCCATTCATGGAAGGGGCCGGAATCCTTTAGGAGTTTGCACAATATGCTGCTAATGCCGGCATCACCGACTTCATCGCAGCTGAATGTGAATAGTATCATCTCCTCGTAAATTCCTTTGTGCAAAGTTTTTGTTTCCTTCCTAGGAATAACCCCCCTGAGGTGCAGTTTAATTTATATGCTGAAACCCGTCAGATACCACTTACTGAATTTTGAGATATATACATGATCCCTTCTGATGGGAGTTTAGTTGAGCCTAGGCCCATGGAGTTTGATGGTTTTTACCACACTCTGACTGTGGGGGATGAGATAGGGGTGTCAAGTGTCACTACCACTAGCATACACTTTCATGTTGTTCATTATTTTGCTTCATTCATTGCGAAGTGTTTGCTTGCTAGAGAGAAAGTAGGTGCACTCAGTGCTCCAGACTTTGTTGTTTTACGTCATGCACTTCACGGCGACAACACTTATAGCTTGGGACCTATTATGGCACATCGCCTCCATGTTAACGAATCCAAGGGAAAAATACATGGTGGTATTTACGCTACTCGCTTGGCGACTCACTTTAACGTTCAGATACTCCAGCATGATTATCCATTACCTAAGGTTCATTTAGATCGTTAGGCTATGGAACACCACCAGTTTATTGTTGGCGATTACCCTAACATTCATATTCCTTATAACCTGGGTTTCAGTGTGAACACTCGTGATATTATTCCATTTCCTGCACTTGCTTTGTTTGATCCTATTGTCAGGGGCGGATACATGATTTTGCATGAGGACATTGTTGCCTACCGAAACAACCTGGCTGCAACATAGGAGGAGCCTCAGGAGTGGGACCCTCAGGTGCCCGCTCCCCATCATTTCAACATCGGACCCCATGGCTTCTTTGAGTGGTGATTACCAACTTAGGCCAAAAGCCTAAGCTTGGGGGAGTATGTATTTCCACCGACATTTCATTCATGTTCACACATTTCATTTCAGTTGTCGGTGTCCACACTCTTTCATTGTATTATCCATGCTAAATTTATTTTCTCGCTTTCTTCTTGTGTGTTTGAAAAACTTTGAGAAAATCCAAAAATATTTCCTACTTGTTTTTTATTTTTCTTTCTAGTGTAGTTAGTTGTAGTATCTAAAAAGAAAATTCAAAAAGATTTCCTTATTCTTCTGTTACTTTTGGGAGCTTTCCCGTGTAATAGTTTTTCTCGTTTTGTCTTTTCCCTTTTATTTGCTTGTTTAAGAAAAAACAAAAACTCCGAAAATGTTTCAGTGTGTTTCTCTGAATTTCTTTTTCTTTCTTTGAGTCATACCGAGGAGAAGACCACGATGAAAATGTTGAGTGGCTCTCATATGCATTATTGTTGATCTAACAGAGAGCCCATATTACCTTGTCTTCTCTTTTTGAATAAAATGTTTGCAGATTCCAACTTAGTCCACGACACTCTTGCACTGTTATTATTTTCATATCGTTTGGTCGTGCAAGTGAAAGGCAATAATGACGATATTTAATGAACTGGTCGTGGCAGAGAGAAACGGGTATGAACTCGACTTGTTCTGTTTTTTGTAAATATGTTTAACCTAGTATCCATGATCTAGCCTATTATGATCAAACATGTTTGCAATGACAATTAGAGATTATAGTTTCTCATGCCATGCATAAGTAGCTAGGAGTGGATAATGATTTATCTTGGATGTCAATGTTGCGTTAAAATGATTGTGATGTAGTATGATGGTATGGTATCCTCCTCTGAATGTTCGAGTGGCTTGACTTGGCACAGGTTCATGCATGTAGTTGAATCGAAACCAGCATAGCCTCTATGATATTTATGTTCATAGTGTTCATATCCTACTCATGCTAGTATCCAATGTTACTTATGCATAATGCATGTTCATGACCATTGTTGCTCTCTAGCTGGCCGCTTCTCAACCTATTTGCTAACCTTCGCCTGTACTAAGCGGGAATTCTACTTGTGCATCAAAAACCTTGAACACAAGTTATTCCAGATGAGCCCACCATACCTACCTATATGTTGTATTACCCTGCCGTCCTAAGTAAATTTGCATGTGCCACCTCTAAACACTTCAAATAATTATCCTTTTTGTGTGACTGGGTCATTTATAGAGCGACAGGAGGTAGTCGGTATCTTCCATGCTAAGCGGATTAATCTCATGATGAGTGTTTATTCACTCATTATTGCACGAGAGGGGTGGTAATAGGGATTCCCAGTCCCGGATTGCAAAGAGAAAAGAGCTTACAAATAATCAAACAAAAACTCCGACGGCGTCATAACCTTTACTTTATCGCTTGGGAACCGCCACTAATGTGCTTAGCATGGAAGATATTGATAACTAATGGCCGTGAAGTAAACAAGAAGGGTGCATCTCTCAAAATTTCATTTACCTATGTTTTAAAAAATTGAGCTCTGGCACCGTGATACGTCCATTTTGCATCATGCTTTTATATCGATATTTATTGCATTGTGGCTGTTATTACACATTATGTCACAGTACTTATGCCTTCTCTCTCTTATTTTACAAGGTTTACATGAAGAGGGAGAATGCCGGCAGCTAGAATTCTGGGCTGGAAAAGGAGAAAATATTAGAGACCTATTCTACACTCCAAAAGTCCTGAAACTCCACGAAACTCAGTTTTGGAATATATTAAAAATATTGGGCGAAGAAAGCACCAGAGGGGGGGAATCGTCACCACCATCATCACCATCAATCCTCTCATTGGGAGGGGGTCAATCTCCATCAACATCTTCACCAGCACCATCTCCTCTCAAACCCTAGTTCATCTCTTGTATCCGATCTTTGTCTCAAAACCTCAGATTGGTACATGTGGGTTGCTAGTAGTGTAGATTACTCCTTGTAGTTGATGCTAGTTGGTTTATTCAGTGGAAGATTATATGTTCAGATCCTCTATGCATATTAATACCCCTCTGATTATGAACATGAATATCATTTGTGAGTAGTTGCGTTTGTTCCTGAGGACATGGGAGAAGTCTTGCTATAAGTAGTCATGTGAATTTGGTATTCGTTTGATATTTTGATGAGATGTATGTTGTCTTTCCTCTAGTGGTGTTATGTGAACGTCGACTACATGACAGTTCACCATTGTTTGAGCCTAGAGGAAGGCACTGGGAAGTAATAAGTAGATGATGGGTTGCCAGAGTGACAGAAGCTTAAACCCTAGTTTATGCATTGCTTTGTAAGGGGCTGATTTGGATCCATATGTTTCATGATATGGTTAGGTTTACCTTAATTCTTCTTTCATCCATGCGGATGCTTGCGAGATGGGTTAATCATAAGTGGGATGCTTGTCCAAGGAAGGGCAGTACCCAAGCACCGGTCCACCCACATATCAAATTATCAAAGTAACGAACGTGAATCATATGAGCATGATGAAAACTAGCTTGACGATAATTCCCATGTGTCCTTGGGAGCACTTTCCTTTATATAAGAGTCTGCCAAGGCTTGTCCTTTTCTACAAAAAGGATTGGGCCACCTTGCTGCACCTTTTTTACTTCTATTACTTGTTACCCGTTACGAATTACCTGAAGGAAATATGCCCTAGAGGCAATAATAAAGTTATTATTTATTTCCTTATAATCATGATAAATGTTTATTATTCATGCTAGAATTGTATTTACCGGAAACATAATACATGTGTGAATACATAGACAAACATAGTGTCACTAGTATGCCTCTACTTGACTAGCTCGTTAATCAAAGATGGTTATGTTTCCTAACCATGAACAATGAGTTGTTATTTGATTAACGAGGTCACATCATTAGTAGAATGATCTGATTGACATGACCCATTCCATTAGCTTAGCACCCGATCGTTTAGTGTGTTGCTATTGCTTTCTTCATGACTTATACATGTTCCTATGACTATGAGATTATGCAACTCCCGTTTACCGGAGGAACACTTTGGGTACTACCAAACGTCACAACGTAACTGGGTGATTATAAAGGAGTACTACAGGTGTCTCCAATGGTCGATGTTGGGTTGGCGTATTTCGAGATTAGGATTTGTCACTCCGATTGTTGGAGAGGTATCTCTGGGCCCTCTCGGTAATACACATCACATAAGCCTTGCAAGCATTACAACTAATATGTTAGTTGTGAGATGATGTATTACGGAACGAGTAAAGAGACTTGCCGATAACGAGATTGAACTAGGTATTGGATACCGATGATCGAATCTCGGGCAAGTAACATACCGATGACAAAGGGAACAACGTATGTTGTTATGCGGTCTGACCGATAAAGATCTTCGTAGAATATGTAGGAGCCAATATGGGCATCCAGGTCCCGCTATTGGTTATTGACCAGAGACGTGTCTCGGTCATGTCTACATTGTTCTCGAACCCGTAGGGTCCGCACGCTTAAGGTTACGATGACAGTTATATTATGAGTTTATGCATTTTGATGTACCGAAGGTTGTTCGGAGTCCCGGATGTGATCACGGACATGACGAGGAGTCTCGAAATGGTCGAGACATAAAGATTGATATATTGGAAGTCTATGTTTGGACATCGGAAGTGTTCCGGGTGAAATCGGGATTTTACCGGGTTACCGGGAGGTTACCGGAACCCCCCGGGAGCCATATGGGCCATCATGGGCCTTAGTGGAAAGGAGAAAGGGGCAGCCCAAGGTGGCTGCGCCTCTTCCCCCTCCCCTAGTCCTATTAGGACTAGGAGAAGGTGGCCGGCCCCCCTCTCTCCCTTCCCCTCCGAGGAATCCTAGTTGGACTAGGATTGGGGGGAGGAATCCTACTCCCAGAGGGAGTAGGACTCTCCTGCGCCTCCCTCTATGGCCGGCCAGCCTCCCCCCTCTACTCCTTTATATACGGAGGCAGGGGCACCTCTAAACACACAAGTTGACACAAGTTGATCCACGTGATCGATTCCTTAGCCGTGTGCGGTGCCCCCTGCCACCATATTCCTCGATAATACTGTAGCGGAGTTTAGGCGAAGCCCTGCTGCTGTAGTTCATCAAGATCGTCACCACGCCGTCGTGCTGACGGAACTCTTCCCCGACACTTTGCTGGATCGGAGTCCGGGGATCGTCATCGAGCTGAACGTGTGCTCGAACTCGGAGGTGCCGTAGTTTCGGTGCTTGATCGGTTGGATCGTGAAGACGTACGACTACTTCCTCTACGTCGTGTCATCGCTTCCGCAGTCGGTCTGCGTTGGGTACGTAGACAACACTCTCCTCTCGTTGCTATGCATCACATGATCCTGTGTGCGCGTAGGAAAATTTTTGAAATTACTACGAAACCCAACAGTGGTATCAGAGCCTAGGTTATTGATGTTGATGTTATATGCACGAGTAGAACACAAGTAAGTTGTGGACGATACAAGTCATACTGCCTACCAGCATGTCATACTTTGGTTCGGCGGTATTGTTGGACGAGACGACCCGGACCAACCTTACGCGTACGCTTACGCGAGACCGGTTCCCTCGACGTGCTTTGCACAGAGATGGCTTGCGGGCGACTGCCTCTCCAACTTTAGTTGAACCAAGTATGGCTACGCCCGGTCCTTGCGAAGGTTAAAACGGAGTCTATTTGACAAACTATCGTTGTGGTTTTGATGCGTAGGTGAGATTGGTTCTTACTTAAGCCCGTAGCAGCCACGTAAAACATGCAACAACAAAGTAGAGGACGTCTAACTTGTTTTTGCAGGGCATGTTGTGATGTGATATGGTCAAGGCATGATGCTGAATTTTATTGTATGAGATGATCATGTTTTGTAACCAAGTTATCGGCAACTGGCAGGAGCCATATGGTTGTCGCTTTATTGTATGCAATGCAATCGCGATGTAATGCTTTACTTTATTACTAAACGGTAGTGATAGTCGTGGAAGCATAAGATTGGCGAGACGACAACGATGCTACGATGGAGATCAAGGTGTCGCGCCGGTGACGATGGTGATCATGACGGTGCTTCGGAGATGGAGATCACAAGCACAAGATGATGATGGCCATATCATATCACTTATATTGATTGCATGTGATGTTTATCTTTTTATGCATCTTATCTTGCTTTGATTGACGGTAGCATTATAAGATGATCTCTCACTAAATTATCAAGAAGTGTTCTCCCTGAGTATGCACCGTTGCGAAAGTTCTTCGTGCTGAGACACCACGTGATGATCGGGTGTGATAGGCTCTACGTTCAAATACAACGGGTGCAAAACAGTTGCGCACGCAGAATACTCAGGTTAAACTTGACGAGCCTAGCATATGCAGATATGGCCTCGGAACACGGAGACCGAAAGGTCGAGCGTGAATCATATAGTAGATATGATCAACATAATGATGTTCACCGATGAAACTACTCCATCTCACGTGATGATCGGACATGGTTTAGTTGATTTGGATCACGTGATCACTTAGAGGATTAGAGGGATGTCTATCTAAGTGGGAGTTCTTAAGTAATATGATTAAATTGAACTTAAATTTATCATGAACTTAGTCCTGGTAGTATTTTGCAAATCATGTTGTAGATCAATAGCTCGCGTTGTTGCTTCCCTGTGTTTATTTTGATATGTTCCTAGAGAAAATTATGTTGAAAAATGTTAGTAGCAATGATGCGGATTGGATCCGTGATCTGAGGTTTATCCTCATTGCTGCACAGAAGAATTATGTCCTTGATGCACCGCTAGGTGACGGACCTATTGCAGGAGCAGATGCAGACGTTATGAACGTCTGGCTAGCTCAATATGATGACTACTTGATAGTTTAGTGCACCATGCTTAACGGCTTAGAATCGGGACTTCAAAGACGTTTTGAACGTCATGGACCATATGAGATGTTCCAGGAATTGAAGTTAATATTTCAAGCAAATACCCGAGTTGAGAGATATGAAGTCTCCAACAAGTTCTATAGCTAAAAGATGGAGGAGAATCGCTCAACTAGTGAGCATGTGCTCAGATTGTCTGGGTACTTCAATCGCTTGAATCAAGTGGGAGTTAATCTTCCAGATAAGATAGTGATTGACAGAATTCTCTAGTCACCATCACCAAGTTAGTAGAACTTCGTGATGAACTATAGTATGCAAGGGATGATGAAAATGATTCCCGAGCTCTTCGTGATGTTGAAATCAACGAAGGTAGAAATCAAGAAAGAGCATCAAGTGTTGATGGTTGACAAGATCACTAGTTTCAAGAAAAGGGCAAAGGGAAAGAAAGGGGAACTTCAAGTAGATTGACAAGCAAGTTGTCACTCCCACGAAGAAGCCCAAAGCTGAACCAAAGCCTGAAACTGAGTGCTTACACTGCAAAGGAAATGGTCACTGGAAGCGGAACTACCCTAAATATTTGGTGGATAAGAAGGATGGCAAAGTGAAAAAGGGTATATTTGATATACAGGTGTTTGATGTGTGCTTTACTAGTGTTTATAGCAACCCCTCGGTATTTGGTACTGGTTCAGTTGCTAAGAGTAGTAACTCGAAACGGGAGTTGCAGAATAAACAGAAACTAGTTAAGGGTGAAGTGATGATGTGTGTTGAAAGTAGTTTCAAGATTGATATGATCATCATCGCACACTCCCTATTCTTTCGGGATTAGTGTTGAACCTAAATAAATGTTATTTGGTGTTTGCGTTGAGCATGAATATGATTTGATCATGTTTATTGCAATACGGTTATTCATTTAAGTAAGAGAATAAACTGTTGTTCTATTTACATGAATAAAACCTTATATGGTTACACACCCAATGAAAATGGTTCATTGGATCTCGATCGTAGTGATACACATATTCATAATATTGATGCCAAAAGATGCAAAGTTAATAATGATAGTGCAACTTATTTGTGGCACTGCCGTTTGGGTCATATCGGTGTAAAGCGCATGAAGAAACTCCATAAAGATGGATTTTCGGAATCACTTGGTTATGAATCATTTGATGCTTGCGAACCGTGCCTTTTGGGCAAGATGACTAAAACTCCGTTCTTCGGAACAATGGAACGAGTTACTGACTTGTTGGAAATAATACATACCGATGTATGCGATCCAATGAGTGCTGTTGCTCGTGGCAAGCATCGTTGTTTTCTGACCTTCACAAGATGATTTGAGCAGATATGGGTATATCTACTTGATGAAACATAAGTCTGAAATAGTTGAAAGGTTCAAAGAATTTCAGAGTGAAGTGGAAAATCATCGTAACAAGAAAATAAAGTTTCTGCGATCTGATCGCGGAGACAAATATTTGAGTTACGAGTTTGGTCTTCAATTAAAACAATGTGGAATAGTTTCACAGCTCACGCCACCTGGAACACCACATCGTTATGGTGTGTCCGAACGTCGTAACCGCACTTTATTTGATATGGTGCGATCTATGATATCTCTTTACCACTATCGTTTTGGGGTTATGCATTAGAGACAGCTGCATTCACGTTTAAATAGGGCACCATCTAAATCCGTTGAGACGACACTGTATGAACTATGGTTTAGCAGTAAACCTAAGCTGTTGTTTCTTAAAGTTTGGGGCTGCGATGCTTATGTGAAAAAGGTTTCATCCTGATAAGCTCGAACCCAAATCGGAGAAGTGCGTCTTCATACCCAAAGGAAATTGTTGGGTACACCTTCTATCACAGATCCGAAGGCAAGACATTCGTTGCTAAAATGGATCCTTTCCAGAGAAGGAGTTTCTCTCGAAAGAAGTGAGTGGGAGGAAAGTAGAACTTGACGAGGTAACTGTACCTGCTCCCTTACTGGAGAGTAGTTCATCACAGAAAACTGTTTCAGTGACACCTACACCGGTTAGTGAGGAAGCCAATGATAATGATCATGAAACTTCAGATCAAGATACTACTGAACAACGTAGATCAACCAGAGTAAGATCCGCGCCAGAGTGGTACGGAAATCCTGTTCTGGAAGTCATGCTCCTAGATCATGATGAACCTACAAACTATGAAGAAGCGATGGTGAGCCCAGATTCCGCAAAGTGGCTTGAAGCCATGAAATCTGAGATGGGATCCATGTATGAGAACAAAGTTTGGACTTTGGTTGACTTGCCCGATGATCGGCAAGCAATTGAGAATAAATGGATCTTCAAGAGGAAGACAGACGCTGATAGTAGTGTTACTATCTACAAAGCTAGAATTGTCGCAAAAGGTTTTCGACAAGTTCAAGGTGTTGACTACGATGAGAGCTTCTCACTCGTATCTATGCTTGAGTCTGTCTGAATCATGTTAGTAATTGCCGCATTTTATGAAATCTGGCAAATGGATGTCAAAACTGCATTCCTTAATGGATTTATTAAGAAGAGTTGTATATGATGCAACCAGAAGGTTTTGTCAATCCTAAAGGTGCTAACAAAATGTGCAAGCTCCAGCAATCCATCTATGGACTGGTGCAAGCATCTCGGAGTTGGAATATACGCTTTGATAAGTTGATCAAAGCATATAGTTTTTGTACAGACTTACGGTGAAGCCTGTATTTACAAGAAAGTGAGTGGGAGTACTACAACATTTCTGATAAGTATATGTGAATGACATATTGTTGATCGGAAATAATGTAGAATTATTCTGCAAAGCATGAAAGGATACTTGAAATAAAAGTTTTTCAAAGAAAGACCTCAGTAAAAAGCTACTTATATATTGAGCATCAAGATCTATTGAGATAGATCAAGACGCTTGATAAGATTTTCAATGAGTACATACCTTGGCAAGATTTTGAAATAGTTCAAAATGGAACAGTTAAAGAAAGAGTTCTTGCCTGTGTTGCAAAGGTATGAAATTGAGTAAGACTCAAATCCCGACCACAGCAGAAAATAGAAAGAGAATGAAAAGTCATTCCCTATGCCTCAGTCATAGGTTCTATAAAGTATGCTATGCTATGTACCAGACCTATTGTATACCTTGCTCTGAATTTGGCAAGGGAGTACAATAGTGATCTAGGAGTAGATCACTGGACATTGGTCAAGAATATCCTTAGTAAGGACTAAGGAGATGTTTCTCGATTATGGAGGTGATAAAAGAGTTTGTTGTAAAAGTTACATCAGTGCAAACTTTTACACTGATCCAGATGACTCTAAGTCTCAATCTGGATACATATTGAAAGTGGGAGCGATTAAGATAGAGTAGCTCCGTACAGAGCATTGTAGACATAGAATATTTGCAAAATACATACGGCTCTGAATGTGACAGACCCATTGACTAAGCTTCTCTCATGAGCAAAACATGATCACACCTTAGTACTCTTTGGGTGTTAATCACATAAGCGATGTGAACTAGATTATTGACTCTAGTAAAACCCTTTGGGTGTTGGTCACATGACGATGTGAACTATGGGTGTTAATCATATACAGATATGAATATTGGTGTTAAATCACATGGTGATGTGAACTAGATTATTGACTCTAGTGCAAGTGGGAGACTGAAGGAAATATGCCCTAGAGGCAATAATAAAGTTATTATTTATTTCCTTATAATCATGATAAATGTTTATTATTCATGCTAGAATTGTATTTACCGGAAACATAATACATGTGTGAATACATAGACAAACATAGTGTCACTAGTATGCCTCTACTTGACTAGCTCGTTAATCAAAGATGGTTATGTTTCCTAACCATGAACAATGAGTTGTTATTTGATTAACGAGGTCACATCATTAGTAGAATGATCTGATTGACATGACCCATTCCATTAGCTTAGCACCCGATCGTTTAGTGTGTTGCTATTGCTTTCTTCATGACTTATACATGTTCCTATGACTATGAGATTATGCAACTCCCGTTTACCGGAGGAACACTTTGGGTACTACCAAACGTCACAACGTAACTGGGTGATTATAAAGGAGTACTACAGGTGTCTCCAATGGTCGATGTTGGGTTGGCGTATTTCGAGATTAGGATTTGTCACTCCGATTGTCGGAGAGGTATCTCTGGGCCCTCTCGGTAATACACATCACATAAGCCTTGCAAGCATTACAACTAATATGTTAGTTGTGAGATGATGTATTACGGAACGAGTAAAGAGACTTGCCGGTAACGAGATTGAACTAGGTATTGGATACCGACGATCGAATCTCGGGCAAGTAACATACCGATGACAAAGGGAACAACGTATGTTGTTATGCGGTCTGACCGATAAAGATCTTCGTAGAATATGTAGGAGCCAATATGGGCATCCAGGTCCCGCTATTGGTTATTGACCAGAGACGTGTCTCGGTCATGTCTACATTGTTCTCGAACCCGTAGGGTCCGCACGCTTAAGGTTACGATGACAGTTATATTATGAGTTTATGCATTTTGATGTACCGAAGGTTGTTCGGAGTCCCGGATGTGATCACGGACATGACGAGGAGTCTCGAAATGGTCGAGACATAAAGATTGATATATTGGAAGTCTATGTTTGGACATCGGAAGTGTTCCGGGTGAAATCGGGATTTTACCGGGTTACCGGGAGGTTACCGGAACCCCCCGGGAGCCATATGGGCCATCATGGGCCTTAGTGGAAAGGAGAAAGGGGCAGCCCAAGGTGGCTGCGCCTCTTCCCCCTCCCCTAGTCCTATTAGGACTAGGAGAAGGTGGCCGGCCCCCCTCTCTCCCTTCCCCTCCGAGGAATCCTAGTTGGACTAGGATTGGGGGGAGGAATCCTACTCCCAGAGGGAGTAGGACTCTCCTGCGCCTCCCTCTATGGCCGGCCAGCCTCCCCCCTCTACTCCTTTATATACGGAGGCAGGGGCACCTCTAAAAACACAAGTTGACACAAGTTGATCCACGTGATCGATTCCTTAGCCGTGTGCGGTGCCCCCTGCCACCATATTCCTCGATAATACTGTAGCGGAGTTTAGGCGAAGCCCTGCTACTGTAGTTCATCAAGATCGTCACCACGCCGTCGTGCTGATGGAACTCTTCCCCGACACTTTGCTGGTCAGAGTCCGGGGATCGTCATCGAGCTGAACGTGTGCTCGAACTCGGAGGTGCCGTAGTTTCGGTACTTGATCGGTTGGATCGTGAAGACGTACGGCTACTTCCTCTACGTCGTGTCACCGCTTCCGCAGTCGGTCTGCGTTGGGTACGTAGACAACACTCTCCTCTCGTTGCTATGCATCACATGATCCTGTGTGCGCGTAGGAATTTTTTTGAAATTACTACGAAACCCAACATTACCTTATCACAAAACTATTTGTTACCTGTAATTTCAGTGCTTGCGGAGAATACTTACTGAAAACTGCTTGTCATTTCCTTCTCCTCCTCGTTGGGTTCGACACTCTTACTTATCGAAAGGACTACGATAGATCCCCTATACTTGTGGGTCATGAAGACTCTTTTCTAGTGTTGTTTCCGGGGAGTGAAGCGCCTTTGGTAAGTGGAATTTGGTAAGGAAAACAATTGTATAGTGTGTTGAAATTTACTGTCGCTTGTTACTATGGAAAATAATCCTTTGAGGGGATTGTTTGGGGTATCTTCACCCCGACCAGTAGAGCAAAGAGTTGCTCCTCAACCTACTGAACCTACTAAAAATGTTTACTTTGAAATTCCTTCGGGTATGATAGAGAAACTGCTAGCTAATCCTTTTACAGGAGATGGAACATTAGATCCCGATATGCACCTAATCTATGTGGATGAAGTTTGTGGATTATTTAAGCTTGCAGGTATGCCCGAGGATGTTATCATGAAGAAGGTCTTCCCTTTATCTTTGAAGGGAAAGGCATTGACATGGTTTAGGCTATGTGATGATATTGGATCACGGAACTACAACCGATTGAAATTGGAATTTCATCAGAAGTTTTATCCTATGCAACTGGTTCATCATGATCGTAATTATATATATAATTTTTGGCCTTGCGAAGGAGAAAGTATTGCTCAAGCTTGGGGGAGGCTTAAGTCAATGTTATATTCATGCCCCAATCATGTGCTCTCAAGAGAAATTATTATTCAAAAAATTTATGCTCGACTTTCTCTCAATAATTGCTCCATGCTCGATACTTCTTGTACTGGTTCTTTTATGATGAAGACTATTGAATTCAAATGGGATTTATTGGAAAGAATTAAATGCAACTCTGAAGATTGGGAACTCAGCGAAGGTAAGGACTCAGGTATAACACCTAAGTTTGATTGTGTTACATCTTTCATGGATACCGATGCTTTTCGTGAATTTAGCACTAAATATGGACTTGATTTTGAGATAGTAGCTTCTTTATGTGAATCATTTGCTACTCATGTTGATCTCCCTAAGGATAAGTGGTTTAAATATCATCCTCCCATTGAAGTTAAAGTAGTTGAACCTATTAAAGTTGAAGAAAAGACTATCACGTATAATGTTGATCCTATTGTTCCTACCGCTTATATTGAGAAACCACCTTTCCCTGTTAGAATAAAGGATCATGCTAAAGCTTCATCTGTGGTTCATAAGAGTAATGCTAGAACACCTACACCCCCTAAGAAAATTAAAGTTGAACCTACTATTGCTATGGTTAAAGATCTCTTGGTCGATAATATTGATGGGCATGTTATTTACTTTTGTGATGAAGCTGCTAGAATTGATAGACCCGATACTAAAGATAAACATAGACATGTTGTAGGCATGCTTGTTGTTTCTGTTAAAATAGGAGATCATTGCTATCACGGCTTATGTGACATGGGTGCTAGTGCGAGTGCAATACCTCATTGTTTATACGAACAAATTATGCATGATATTGCAACTGCTAAGATAGAAGGTATTGATGTTACAATTAAGCTTGCCAATAGAGATACTATTTCACCAGTTGGGATTGTTAGAGATGTTGAAGTCTTGTGTGGGAAAGTTAAATATCCTACTGATTTTTCTTGTTCTTGGTTCCCCACAAGATGACTTTTGTCCCATTATATTTGGTAGACCCTTCCTGAATATTGTTGATACTAAGATAGACTGCAAAAAGGATATTGTTTTTGTTGGTTTAGGGGTATGTCTCATGATTTTAATTTTGCTAAATTTCGTAGACAACCCCATGATAAAGAATTGACTAGTAAAGATGAAATTGTTGGTCTTGCTTCTATTGTTGTGCCTCCTAATGATCCTTTAGAACAATATTTGCTAAACCATGAAAATGATATGTATATGAATGAAAGAAGGGAAATAGATGAAGTGTTCTTTAAAGAGGGACCTATTTTGAAACACAACTTGCTTGTTGAAATTCTAGGGGATCATCCTCCACCCAAGGGTGATCCTGTGTTTGAGCTTAAAATATTACCTAATACTCTTAAATATGCTTATGTTGATGAAAAGAAGATATATCCGTTATTATTAGTGCTAACCTTTCAGAGCAGGAAGAAGAGAAATTATTGAAAACTCTGAAGAAGCACCGTGCTCCTATTGGATATACTCTTGATGATCTTAAGGGCATTAGTCCCACTCTATGCCAGCACAAAAAAAAATTGGAGAAAGACGCTAAGCCGGTTGTTGATCACTAACGACTGTTAAATCCTAAGATGAAAGAAGTGGTAAGAAATGAAATACTAAAGCTTCTAGAGGCAGGTATAATTTATCATGTTGTTGAAAGTCAGTTGGTAAGTCCTGTCCATTGTGTTCCTAAGAAGGGATGTATTACTGTTGTTCCTAATGATAAAGATAAATTGATCCCACAAAGAATTGTTGCAGGTTATAGAATGGTAACTGATTCCCACAAATTAAATAAAGCTACTAGAAAGGATCATTACCCTTTACCTTTTATTGATCAAATGCTAGAAAGATTATCCAAACATACACAATTTTGCTTTCTAGATGGTTATTCTGGTTTCTCTCAAATACCTGTGTCGAAAGAGGATCAGGAAAAGACCACTTTTACTTGCCCTTTCGGTACCTTTGCTTATAGACGTATGCCTTTTGGTTTATGTAATGCACCTGCTACCTTTCAAAGATGTATGACTGCTATATTCTCTGACTTTTGTGAAAAGATTGTTGAGGTTTGCATGGATGATTTCTTTGTGTATGGAACTTCTTTTGATGATTGCTTAAGCAACCTTGATCGAGTTTTGCAGAGATGTGAAGAAACTAATCTTGTCTTGAATTGGGAGAGGTGCCACTTTATGGTTAATGAAGGTATTGTCTTGGGGCATAAAGTTTCTGAAAGAGGTATTGAAGTTGATAAAGCTATAGTTGGTGCTATTGAAAAGATGTCGTGTCCTAAGGACATTAAAGGTATAAGAAGTTTCCTTGGTCATGCATGTTTTTATAGGAGGTTCATTAAAGACTTCTCAAACATTTCTAGGCCTCTGACTAATCTCTTACAAAAAGATGTCCCTTTTGTCTTTGATGGTGATTGTGTAGAAGAATTTGAAATACTTAATAAAGCATTGATTTCTGCACCTATTGTTCAGCCACCTGATTGGAATTTACCCTTTGAAATTATGTGTGATGCTAGTGATTATGTTGTAGGTGTTGTCCTAGGACAAAGAGTTGATAAGAAATTAAATGTTATTCAATATGCTAGTAAAACTCTAGACGGTGCCCAGAGAAATTATGCTACTACAGAAAAAGGATTTTTAGCAGTTGTATTTGCTTGTGATAAGTTAAGACCTTATATTGTTGATTCTAAAGTTACTATTCACACTGATCATGCTGCTATTAAATATCTTATGGAAAATAAAGATGCCAAACCTAGACTTATTAGATGGGTTCTCTTGTTACAAGAATTTGATTTGCACATTATTGATAGAAAAGGAGCTGAGAACCCCGTTGCAGACAACTTGTCTAGGTTAGAGAATGTTATTGATGACCCACTACCTATAGTTGATAGCTTCCCTGATGAACAATTAGCTGTCATAAATGCTTCTCGTACTGCTCCATCGTATGCTGATTATGCTAATTACATTGTTGCTAAATTTATACCACCTAGTTTCACATACCAGCAAAAGAAAAAGTTTTTCTATGATTTAAGACATTACTTCTGGGATGACACACACCTTTATAAAGAAGGAGTAGATGGTGTTATTACACGTTGTGTACCTGAGCATGAACAGGAACAGATCCTACGCAAGTGTCACTCCGAGTCTTATGGAGGACACCACGCTGGAGATAGAACTACACATAAGGTATTGCAATCTGGATTTTATTGGCCTACTCTTTTCAAAGATGCTCGTAAGTTTGTCTTGTCTTGTGATGAATGTCAAAGAGTTGGTAATATTAGTAGACGTCAAGAAATGCCTATGAACTATTCACTTATTATTGAACCGTTTGCTGTTTGGGGCTTTGATTATATGGGACTGTTTCCTTCCTCTAATGGGTATACACATATTTTAGTTGTTGTTCATTACGTTACTAAGTGGGTAGAAGCTATTCCAACTAGTAGTGCTGATCATAACACATCTATTAAGATGCTTAAATAAGTTACTTTTTCGAGGTTTGGAGTCCCTAGATACTTACTGACTGATGGTGGTTCACATTTTATTCATGGTGCTTTCCGTAAAGTGCTTGCTAAGTATGATGCTAATCATATAATAGCATCTCCATACCACCCACAGTCTAGTGGTCAGGCAGAACTGAGTAATAGAGAGCTTAAATTAATTCTGCAAAAGCCTGTTAATAGATCTAGAAAGAATTGGTCCAAGAAATTTGATGATGCATTATGGGCCTATAGAACTGCATATAAAAATCATATGGGTATGTCTCCGTATAAAATGGTTTATGGAAAAGCATGTCACTTACCTATCGAACTAGAACATAAGGCATATTGGGCCATTAAAGAGCTCAATTATGATTTCAAACTTGTCGGTGAGAAGAGACTATTTGACATTAGCTCACTTGATGAGTTGAGAACCCAAGCCTATGAGAATGCCAAAATATTTAAAGAAAAGCTTAAAAGATGGCATGACAAAAGGATACAAAAGCCTAAGTTTAATGTAGGTGATTATATTTTGTTATAGAACTCTTATTTAAGATTTTTTGCAGGAAAACTCCTCTCTAAATCGGAAGGTCATTACTTTATCGAGGACATCTATCGTTCCGGTGCCATAAAAATCAACAAGTTCGAAGGCACAAATTCGAGGGTAGTGAACGGTCAAAGAATCAAACATTATATCGCAGGTAGTCCCATAAATGTTGAAACTAATGTTATTAACACCGTAACCCCAGAGGAGTATATAAGGGACACTTTCTAGAACGTTTCAGACTCCGAAAAGGAATAGGTATGAGGTACGGTAAGTAAACCGACTCCAAAACGGTTCTAATAGCAATTTTTCTCCATTTTGGAATATTTAAGAAAATAGGAAAATAAAAAGTAGTCTGGAAAGGACACGAAGCGTCCATGAGGGTGGAGGGCGCGCCTGATACGTCTCCAACGTATCTATAATTTTTGATTGTTCCATGCTATTATATTATGTGTTTTTGATGTTTAATGGACTTTATTATGCAATTTTATATTATTTTGGGGACTAACCTATTAACTGAAGGCCTAGTGCAAATTGTTTTTTTCCTATTTCAGTGTTTCGCAGAAAAGGAATATCAAACGGATTCCAAATGGAATGAAACCTTCGCGAGGATCTTTTTTGGAAAAAACGTGATCCAGGAGACTTGGAGTAGAGGTCAAGGAAGCAACGAGGCAGCCACGAGATAGGGCGGCGCGCCCCCACCCTCGTGGGCCCCTCGTAGCTCCACCGACCTACTTCTTTTGCCTATATATACTCTTATAACTTGAAAACATCCAGGGGAGCCACGAAACCACTTTTCCACCGCCGCAACCTTGTGTACCCGTGAGATCCCATCTGGGGACCTTTTTTGGCGATCTACCGGAGGGGGATTCGATCACGGAGGGCTTCTACATCAACACCATAGCCTCTCCGATGATGTGTGAGTAGTTTACCACAGACCTTCGGGTCCATAGTTATTAGCTAGATGGCTCCTTCTCTCTCTTTGGTTCTCAATACAAAGTTCTCCTTGATGTTCATGGAGATCTATTCGATCTAATACTTTTTGCGGTGTGTTTGCCGAGATCCGATGAATTCTAGGTTTATGATCAAGATTATCTATGAACAATATTTGATTCTTCTCTGAATTCTTATATGCATGATTTGATATCTTTGCAAGTCTCTTCGAATTATCAATTTGGTTTGGCCTACCAGATTGACCTTTCTTGCAATGGGAGAAGTGCTTAGCTTTGGGTTCAATCTTGCGGTGTCCTTTCCCAATGACAATAGGGGCAGCAAGGCACGTGTTGTATTGTTGCCATTGAGGATAACAAGATGGGGTTTATATCATATTGCTTGAGTTTATCCCTCTACATCATGTCATCTTGCCTAATGCGTTACTCTGTTCTTATGAACTTAATACTCTAGATGCATGCTGGATAGCGGTCGATGTGTGGAGTAATAGCAGTAGAGGCAGAATCATTTCGGTCTACTTGACACAGACGTGATGCCTATGTTTATGATCATGCCTATATATTCTCATAACTATGCGCTTTTCTATCAATTGCTCGGCAGTAATTCGTTCACCCACCGTAATATATGCTATCTTGAGAGAAGCCACTTGTGAACCCTATGGCCCTTGGGTATACTTTACATCATATAAGTTTCCAATCTACAATTCTAGTTTACTATTTATTTTGCAATCCTTACTTTCCAATCTAAACAAAAATACCAAAAATATTTATCTTATTATCTTTATCAGATCTCACTTTTTCAAGTGGGCATGAAGGGATTGACAACCCCTTTATCGCGTTGGTTAAAAGGTTCTTTTTTGTTTATGCAGGTACTAAAAGCGATTTGCGTGTAGTCTCCTACTGGATTGATTCCTTGGTTCTCAAAAACTAAGGGAAATACTTATGCTACTTTGCTGCATCACCCTTTCCTCTTCAAGGGAAAACCAACGCATGCTCATGAGGAAGCAAGAAGGATTTTTGGCGCCATTGCCGGGGAGATATACGCTCAAGTCAAGACATACCAAGTACCCATCACAAACTCTTATCCCTCGCATTACATTACTTGCCATTCGCCTCTCGTTTTCCTCTCCCCCACTTCACCTTTGCCATTTTATTCGCCCTCTTCCGTTCGTCCTTCAATTTGCTCGTGTTACCATGTGCCTTCTATTAGCTTGCATCTTCACTTGCCAAATATCTATTGTTATGGATCCTCATCCTCTTGCTAATCTTTTTAAGAGATCCAATTCTGATGAACCAATTGCTAGTGAGTTGAGTGCACTAGATTATCTTTATGGAGTTTTGCTTGAAATCCGTGAATCTGAAGTGCTTTTTAAAGTAATTCACGGTAGATCTTTCAATAAAAAGTATGATTGCAATGATGTTATTATAAATTCTATGAATTTCAATTGTGCTAATAATAAGCAAAACCCTGAGCTTGGGGATGCTAGTTTCGCAATGTCCACTACTTGTTGCAATCATAATGATTGGGGTGATTCTTCTTATGATCTTGAAAATTTATTTAAGCCCCATGATGAATATAAGATTGATACTAATGAAAGTGGGTTTGGAAGAGTGTCAACTTTAGATCCACATATTTGGAGAATGTTCAATCTTATGCAATTTTCCATAAAAGTGGGTTTGGAGAGGTCATGACTTTAGTTAATGTTAATCCCGCTATTTTGGAAGAGTGTCTACTTTGCATGCATGTGGATCGTGTTGAAAATATTTTATGTGATATCTATTTTGTTGAATTTGCTTATGATCCCACATGTAATTATTATGAGAGAGGAAAATATGATTGTACAAATTTTCATGTTACTAAATTACCTCTCGTTATGTTTAGATTGATATTGTTTCTTTCCGCTTCCCTGCGTATGCTAGTTTTTTCTTGCTATGATAATTTGCTTGCCTATAAGATGCCTATGCATAGGAAGTATGTTAGACTTAGATGTGTTTGTCACGTGTTTCATGATGCTCTCTTTGTGCTTCAATTCATGTCTTTCATGTGAGCATCATTGAAATTATCAATGCCTAGCTAGGGGCGTTAAACGATAGCGCTTGTTGGGAGGCAACCCAATTTTATTTTTGTTCCTTGCTTTTTGTTCCTGTTTAGTAATAAATAAATCATCTATCCTCTGTTATTATTGTGTTTTTTATGTTTTAATTAGTGTTTGTGCCAAGTAAAGCCTTTAGGATCTTCTTGGATGCTTGTTGTTTGATCTTGCTGAAAAAATAGAAAGTTTGCGCTCACGAGAATAATTTTCATTTTTTACCAGAGAGCGATGAAATACCAATTAAAACTGCAGTAGATCAATTTACAAATTTTTAGGACTTCCTAATTTCTCAGGATTTTGGGAGTTACAGAAGTATTCGAAACCTACAGATTACTACAGACTGTTCTGTTTTTGACAGATTCTGTTTTTCGTGTGTTGTTTGCTTATTTTTGATGAATCTATGGCTAGTATCGGGGGGTATGAACCATAGAGAAGTTGGAATACAGTAGGTTTAAAACCAATATAAATAAATAATGAGTTCATTACAGTACCTTAAAGTGGTGGTTTGTTTTATTATACTAACGGAGCTCATGATATTTTCTGTTGAGTTTTGTGTTGTGAAGTTTTCAAGTTTTTGGGTAAAGATTTGATGGATTTTGGAATAAAGAGTGGAAAGAGCCTAAGCTTGGGGATGCCCATGGCACCCCAAGGTAAAATTCAAGGACAACCAAAAGCATAAGTTTGGGGATGCCCCGGAAGGCATCCCCTCTTTCGTCTTCGTCTATCGATAACTTTACTTGAGGCTATATTTTTATTCACCACATGATATGTGTTTTGCTTGGAGCGTCTTGTATGATTTGAGTATTTGATTTTTAGTTTACCACAATCATCCTTGATGTACACACCTTTTGGAGAGACACACATGAATCGGAATTTATTAGAATACTCTATGTGCTTCACTTATATCTTTTGAGCTAGATAAATTTTGCTCTAGTGCTTCACATATATATTTTTAGAGCATGGTGGTGGTCTTATTTTATAGAAATTATTGATCTCTCATGCTTCACTTATATTATTTTGAGAGTCTTTTAGAACAGCATGGTAATTTGCTTTGGTTAAGAAATTAGTCCTAATATGATAGGCATCCAAGATGGGTATAATAAAAACTTTCATATAAAGTGCATTGAATACTATGAAAAGTTTGATACTTGATGATTGTTTTCTGATATGAAGATGGTGATATTAGAGTCATGCTAGTTGAGTAGTTGTGAATTTGAGAGATACTTGTGTTAAATTTTGCGATTCTCGTAGCATGCACGTATGGTGAACCGTTATGTGATGAGGTCGGAGCATGATTTATTTTTTGATTGTCTTCCTTATGAGTGGCGGTCGAGGATGAGCGATGGTATTTTCCTACCAATCTATCCCCATATGAGCATGCGCGTAATACTTCATTTCGATAACTAATAGATTTTTGCAATAAGTATGTGAGTTCTTTATGACTAATGTTGAGTCCATGGATTATACGCACTCTCACCGCGCAACTTTCGTCGATACCATAAACCCACCATTTACCTTCCTCAAAACAGCCACCGTACCTACCTATTATGGCATTTCCATAGCCATTCCAAGATATATTGCCACACAACTTTCCACCGTTTTGTTTAATATGACACGCTCCACCATTGTCATATTGCTTTGCATGATCATGTAGTTCACATTGTATTTGTGGCAAAGCCACCGTTCATAATTTTTCATACATGTCACTCTTGATTCATTGCACATCCTGGTACATCGCCGGAGGCATTCACATAGAGTCGTATTTTGTTCTAAGTATCGAGTTGTAATTCTTGAGTTGTAAGTAAATAAAAGTGTGATGATCATCATTATTAGAGCATTGTCCCAGTGAGGAAAGGATGATGGAGACTATGATTCCCAAAAAAGTCAGGATGAGACTCCGTACGAAAAAAAGAAGAAAAAAAGAGGCCATAAAAATGAAAAAGAAAAAAGAAAAGGCCCAAATAAAAAATGAGAGAAAAAGAGAGAAGGGGCAATGCTACTATCCTTTTTCCACACTTATGCTTCAAAGTAGCACCATGATCTCCATGATAGAGAGTCTCTTATGTTGTCACTTTCATATACTAGTGAAAAAAATTCATTATAGAACATGGCTTGTATATTCCAATGATGGGCTTCCTCAAAATGACCTAGGTCTTCGTGAGCAAGCAAGTTGGATGCACACCCACTTAGTTTATTTTGCTGAGCTTTCGTATACTTATAGCTCTAGTGCATCCGTTGCATGGCAATCCCTACTCACTCACATTAATATCTATTGATGGGCATCTCCATAGCCCGTTGATACGCCTAGTTGATGTGAGACTATCTTCTCCTTTTTTGTCTTCTCCACAACCACCATTCTATTCCACCTATAGTGCTATATCCATGGCTCACGCTCATGTATTGCATGAAGATTGAAAAAGTTTGAGAACATTAAAAGTACGAAACAACTGCTTGGCTTGTCATCGGGGTTGTGCATGATTTAAATATTTTGTGTGATGAAGATAGAGCATAGCCAGACTATATGATTTTGTAGGGATAGCTTTCTTTGGCCATGTTATTTTGAGAAGACACAATTGCTTGGTTAGTATGCTTGAAGTATTATTGTTTTTATGTCAATATTAAACTTTTGTCTTGAATCTATCGTATCTGAATATTCATGCCACAATAAATAAAATTACACTGAAAATTATGTTAGGTAGCATTCCACATCAAAAATTCTGTTTTTATCATTTACCTACTCGAGGACGAGCAGGAATTAAGCTTGGGGATGCATGATACGTCTCCGATGTATCTATAATTTTTGATTATTCCATGCTATTATATTATCTGTTTTGGATGTTTAATGGGCTTTATTATGCACTTTTATATTATTTTTGGGACTAACCTATTAACCGAAGGCCCAGTGCAAAGTGTTGTTTTTTGCCTATTTCAGTGTTTCGCAGAAAAGGAATATCAAACGGAATCCAAACGGAATAAAACCTTCCTGAGGATATTTTCTGGAACAAACACAATCTAGGAGACTTGGAGTGGAGGTCAAGGAAGCAACGAGGCGGACACAAGGTAGGGTAGCGCGCCCCCCACCCTCGTGTGCCCCTCATAGCTCCACCGACCTACTTCTTTCGCCTATATATACTCTTATACCCTAAAAACATCCATGGGAGCCACAAAACCACTTTTCCACTGTCGCAACCTTCTGTACCCATGAGATCCCATCTGGGGACCTTTTCCGGTGATCTGCCGGAGGGGGATTCGATCAGGGAGGGCTTCTACATCAACACCATAGCCTCTCCGATGAGTGTGATTAGTTTACCACAGACCTTTAGGTCCATAGTTATTAGCTAAATGGCTTCTTCTCTCTCTTTGGTTCTCAATACAAAGTTCTCCTCGATGTTCTTTGAAATCTATTCAATGTAATACTTTTTGCGGTGTGTTTGTCGAGATCCGATGAATTGTGGGTTTATGATAAAGATTATCTATGAACAATATTTGATTCTTCTCTGAATTCTTATATGCATGATTTGATATCTTTGAAAGTCTCTTCGAATTATCCGTTTGGTTTGGCCTACTAGATTGATCTTTCTTGCAATGGGAGAAGTGCTTAGCTTTGGGTTCAATCTTGCGGTGTCCTTTCCTAGTGACAGTAGGGGCAGCAAGGCACATATTGTATTGTTGCCATCGAGGATAATGAGATGGGGTTTATATCGTATTGCTTGAGTTTATCCCTCTACATCATGTCATCTTGCCTAATGCGTTACTCTGTACTTATGAACTTAATACTCTAGATGCATGTTGGATAGCGGTCGATGTGTTGAGTAATAGTAGTAGATGCAGAATCGTTTCGGTCTACTTGACACAGACGTGATGCCTATGTTTATGAGCATGCCTAGATATTCTCATAACTATGCGCTTTTCTATCAATTGCTCGTCAGTAATTTTTTCACCCACCGTAATATATGCTATCTTGAGAGAAGCCACTAGTGAAACTTATGGCCCCCGGGTCTACTTTACATCATATAAGTTTCGAATCTACAATTCTAGTTTACTATTTATTTTGCAATATTTACTTTTCAATCTATACAAAAATACCAAAAATATTTATCTTATTATCTTTATCAGGTCTCACTTTTGCAAGTGGCCGTGAAGGGATTGACAACCCCTTTATCGCGTTGGTTGTAAGGTTCTTATTTGTTTGTGCAGGTGCTAGGTGATTTGCATGTAGTCTCCTACTGGATTCATACCTTGGTTCTCAAAATCTGAGGGAAATACTTATGCTACTTTCCTGCATCACCCTTAACTCTTCAAGGGAAAACCAACGCATGCTCAAGAGGTAGCAGCGCCCCTGAGGGAGTCCTGGATTGGGGGGTCTCCGGACAGCCGGACTATCTCCATCGGCCAGACTGTTAGACTATGAAGATACAAGATTGAAGACTTCGCCTCGTGTCTGGATGAGACTCTACTTGGCGTGGAAGGCAAGCTAGGCAATACGAATATGAATATCTCCTCCTTTGTAACCGACCTTGTGTAACCCTAACCCTCTCCGGTGTCTATATAAACCGAAGGGTTTTAGTCCGTAGGAGAACAATCACAACATACAATCATACCATAGGCTAGCTTCTAGGGTTTAGCCTCTCTGATCTTGTGGTAGATCTACTCTTGTACTACCCATATCATCAATATTAATCAAGCAGGACATATGGTTTTACCTCCATCAAGAGGGCCCGAACCTGGGTAAAACTTCGTGTCCCCTACCTCCTGTTACCATCCGGCCTAGACGCACAGTTCGGGACCCCCTACCCGAGATCCGCCGGTTTTGACACCGACATTGGTGCTTTCATTGAGAGTTCCGCTGTGTTGTCACCACCAGGAAGGATGTCTCATCTTGTCTTTAAAGACGGCACTATCGCTAAGGGAGCTTTGGCTATCGGCCAAACTCTCCGGCTAGGTGGTTTTCTTACAACCGCCTGTTCGGCCGCTGCGCCGATGATGACTTCTCGGGTCATCGAAAGCAATCTTCACGTCAACTCGGAACTCGTCGAGCAGTTAGATCCAATGGAGCTCTCTTCCCTGAACGAGCTCTTGGATCGCATCGCCGCCCTGGGAGTCACTACAGACTACGATCAGATTGGGCCTAAACCCGACCTGAGAGAGATTAACTCTCCCTAGGTCACCCATCACGTTGCAGTGGTGGAGGAACAATGCGGCAACCCTTCATCTATCTTAAGGACTAGCTATGTCCGGATTCCCGATCCCTCCAAGCCGGATACCCGCGGAGGGGAGGACGTCACTCAAGGCCAGAACCTAGAATCAGGCAGCGGGCTAGATTTATCAGAAAACATCCAAGAATCCAAACTTTCGAGTTCGGAAACTCCTTGGCCCCTAAGTCTCAGATCGGGTGAGGATTTAGATTCAATTCCACCCACCCACCCAAACATACGTGATCTATCCCAAATTAGGCAAGAGCCCGAAGAAACAGTACGCCATTACTGGGCCAGATTCCTCCTAGTCATGAACAGGATAAAGGACTGCCGCGAGGAAGATGCAATTTCATTCTTTTGCAATAATTGCACAGATAAGGGAATCCTCAATGCCATAAGTCGCCGCGAAATTACACGCTTTGCCGACTTGGTGTCCATAGTACGAAAGTACTGTGCGATGGAAAGCGCCTGGAAAACCGAAATAACATTTTAGGATAATCCGCCCTGAATACAAACCCACTCCGAAATAAAAGGCTGCATTATCACAATACACCTGGGTTAACTACCAAAAATCAAAAGCCCTCAATGGGGCAAGGGACCGTACTGGAGGGATGGCTAAACGGACCCTGCAAAATTCATAGTACAGCGGATGCAATACCAACGCACAGCCTTAGAGCATGTTGGATACTCCGGAAGGTGGCCAAAAGTGGTGAGGATCTACTCCTCCCAAAAACCACAGAGCACCATCCCGCGGACAACAATACGGTGTTGACAGACTTTGAGACCTTCGCATCAAATAATAGACACAAGCGAGCACTCCGCAGCATGGCCGAAATCTGCCACATAGCAGAAATAAATCCTTGGAGTGACACGGCTATTACCTTCAATGCCAGTGACGAACCCAAATTCCGAACAGCCCGAGCACCAGCCGCACTGGTCCTCAGTCCAATCGTGGACGGCTTTCGAATCACCAAGGTACTCATGGACGGCGGCAGCGGATTAAACCTCATCTACGAGGAAACTCTTCAAAAGATGGAAATAGACTGGAGCCGCATTGAGCACAATAGCACAACCTTTCGAGGAATCATCCCCAGTCGGTAAGCACGATGTGCCGGGAAAATCACACTAGATGTGGTATTCGGCACGCCGGATAATTACAAGTCCGAAGAAATTACATTCCAAGTGGCCCTGTTCAGCAGCGGATACCACGCTCTACTAGGGCGGGAGGCGTTTACAACCTTCCAAGCCATACCCCATTATGGGTACATGAAGCTCAAAATGCCCGGGCCCAACGGAATCATCACTCTTGCTAGTGATCCGGACATAGCACTCCGCGCCGAAAATAAGACAGCCGCACTGGCCCTCGAGGCACTATCCGAAGCCCTAGCGGCCGAGGAACTAACTGCGCTGCGCTCCACGGTGAACAGTGATGATGTGATACTCGATAAAAGATCCAAGTCCACCTCCTTTAAACCGGCGGACGAAATAGTCAAATTCCAAGTCCATCCAACGGACCCTGCAAAAACAGCTTCCATCGGGGCACAATTAAACCCTGATGTCGACGCTGCACTGTGAGAGTTCCTACGTGAGAACTGGGACATTTTCCCCTGGCACCCTTCAGACATGCCAGGAATCCCACGCAGGCTGGCTGAGCACAGCCTAAATATCCTAAAAGGATTCAAGCCAGTCAAGCAGGCTCTTCGATGTTTCTCCGAGCCTAAGAGACAAGCCATGGGAGAGGAACTAGCCAAGCTATTGGAGGCCGGATTCATCAGAGACATGAAACATCCGGACTGGCTAGCAAACCTGGTGATGGTACCAAAGAAGGACAAATCCTGGGGCTTGTGCATCGATTTTAAGGACCTTAACAAGGCCTGCCCAAAGGATCCCTTCCCCCTCCCCCGCATCAATCAAATCATAGATGCTACCATAGGACATGATTCATTGTGTTTCCTCGACGCATACTCCAGGTACCATCTAATTAAAATGGCGGAGCCAGACCAAGCCGCAGCGGCATTCATCACACCATACGGCCCATTCTGCTTCAACACAATGCCCTTCGGGCTCAAAAATGCCAGCGCAACATATCAGCGCATGATTCAGACATGTCTGGCAAACCAGATCGGCAAAACAGTGGAGGCATACATGGACGACGTGGTTGTTAAAACCAAGCATGTCGAAACTCTAGTAGATGACTTGAGGCTCACATTCGACAACCTCCGAACATATGACATCAAGCTCAATCCGGAAAAATGCGTTTTCGACGTACCAGCCAGAAAGCTCCTGGGATTCATTGTCTCCAGTAGAGGTATTGAAGGTAATCCGGCCAAAATCCGAGCGTTGTCACAGTTGGCTACCCCAACAAACCTCAAACAAATACAAAAATTGACTGGATGCGTGCCGGCTCTAAGCCGCTTTATCTCTCGCTTGGGAGAAAAGGCATTACCCCTTTATCGCATCCTCCGGCGCACCAAACACTTCGAGTGGACGGATGCCGCCTCGGCCGGACTCAACGAAATAAAAGCCATATTGGCAACAAACCCAGTCCTGGCCGTGCCAAACATTGGCGAACCAATGCTATTATACATTGCAGCAACTCATCAAGTAGTAAGCATAGTGCTCGTCGTCGAGCGAGAAGCGGACAGACACAAATTCCCCCTTCAAAAGCTAGTTTACTATGTGTCCACTGTCCTTACTCCATGCAAATCACGGTACCCGCATTATCAAAAGATAGCATACGCGGTATTTATGGCATCCTGGAAGCTGCGACACTACTTTCAAGAGTGTTCGATAACGGTAGCCTCGGAAGTACCACTCAACGATATTATAAACAACCGCGACGCGACGGGCATGATTGCCAAATGGGCCATTGAGCTCCTCCCGTTCGACATAACCTACAAGCCACGGCGAGCTATCAAGTCGCAAGTTTTGGCTGACTTCGTCGCTGAGTGGACGGAAGCCGAACTCCCTAAAGAGTACGGCACATATTCAAACTGGATCATGCACTTCGACGGCTCCAAAATGTTGGCTGGTCTGGGGGCTGGCGTCGTTTTGACGTCCCCAATAGGGGATACCATCCAATACGTACTACAGATAATGTATACGGACTCCAACAATGCGGCCGAATATGAGGCCCTTCTACATGGTCTCCGGATAGCAGCATCTATGGGCATTCAACGCCTAGAGGTGCACGGGGATTCGAACCTCGCGATATCCCAAATAAATGGAGACTTCGATGCCAAGGATCCAAAAATGGCAGCTTATCGCAATACCGTCCTAAAAATGTCAGCTCGGTTCGAGGGGCTCGAATTTCACCATGTGGCTCGAGAAAACAATCAGGCGGCGGATATCCTCGCCTGCATCAGCGCGAAACGCGACGCGGTCCCTCCCAACATATTTCTGGGACGGCTCTTCAAGCCATCCATAGCATGGGAAGGGGACACCGGTAACAACAGTCCAGACCCGACCAAAATACCTGATACCGAACTCTCTTACACAATCGGAGGCTTTGCCACCGAAATAACACAATCAGCCCACGAAATAATGGCCATTATTGCCTCGTGGACAGAACCATTCCTGGCCTACCTAACTAGACAGGAACTTCTGGAGGACCAAAATGAGGCACGCTGCATAGTGCGGCGATCCAAGGCCTACAGGGTCCATGAGGGAGAATTGTACAAAAAAAAGTGCTACCAGAGTCCTTCAAATGTGCATCTCCGAAGAGGAAGGGCGGAACCTTTTGGCAGAAATTCACGCCGGACTCGGCGGTCACCACAACATAGCCCGGGCTCTTGTAAGCAAGGCCTTCCGTACAGGATTCTATTGGCCAACGGCCCGGGCAGATGCACAGGACTTGGTCCAACGTTGCGCCGGCTGCCAGCTCTTTGCAAATCGAAGCCACATGCCACCCACCACCATCCGGACAATCCCCATTACATGGCCCTTCACGGTCTGGGGGCTTGACATGGTTGGACCCCTCAAAGGGGGAACCCACAAGAAAAAATACTTATTGGTCATGGTGGACAAATTCACCAAATGGATAGAGGCTAAACCGGTTAAAACAGCTGAAGCCGGACCGGTGATAGATTTCATATCCGGGGTTGTACACTGTTACGGCATCCCCCACAGCATCATCACTGATAACGGCACGAATTTGACAGCCGACGAGGTAAACCTCTGGTGCAGCAAAATGGGCATTAAGCTCGATTGCGCTTCAGTCTATCACCCACAAACCAACGGTCAAGTCGAATGAGAAAATGGTCTTATAATGAGCGGCATTAAACCCAGATTAGTGCGCTCCTTAACGGAGTCTGACACGCACTGGGTAGAGGAGCTCGACTCCGTACTCTGGGGAATGCGGACCACGCCGAATCGTAGTACCGGATATACACCGTTTTTTATGGTGTACGGCGCAGAGGCCGTCCTGCCTTGTGACATAATTCATGACTCACCTCGAGTGCGCATGTACGAAGAAAGAGAAGCCGAGCTCGATCGGCAGGACAGTATGGACACTCTGGAGGAAGAGCGCGACATAGCCAAAGCCCGTTCCACATTTTACCGGCAACAGGCTCGCAGATACCAAAGCAGAGAAGTATGGGCCAAAACTTATAACGTTGGCAAACTAGTTCTACGGATGCCGGATAAGAAAAAGAACAAGCTCGAGCCCAAATGGGTAGGTCCCTTCATTATCGACCAAATTATGATCGGTGGAGCGTACCGACTGCGGGATGCATCGACTAGTCGACTCGAGTCGAACCCATGGAACGTAGCCAGGCTTCGAAGATTCTACGCTTAGCACTGGACTCTATGTTAGTCCACTCCCTTTGTCCATTTTCTGCATATGCATCATCTGTCTTGTTTCCCTTTACTTTCTTTTATTTCTCTAGGCCTTCAAGGGTCACCTTGTGCCTCACTCGTACATTATAGATGCGCTAGCCGCACTCTTCATACCTGGGGGCTTCTTTCATAGAAGCTTAAATTATTTACCTGGGCCTCACGCCCAACAGATGTGTTATACTTCCGCATGTACCTTTTTTCACCATTATATGCATCGATATGACTTAAGTTTTGGCCAAGCTGTGTTGTCTGGCTCTTGTATTTATGCCCTACGTTCCCGTTAATTTGGCTAGGGCATAAGGGGAGCACCTCTGCGATTGTTACCGCCGGGCCAGCCGGACGTGTACCTTAGACTGGGTGAAGCCGAAAGCTATCATTCTTAAGAGAATATGCGGTCGGTGAACAAAAGATGACTTTTATTTATTATCCATATCTGCCCTCCAGATGTCTTTTCTGCGCTTCTTGTCACAGTCCGGACATGCACTTTAGGGCATGCCTACCCAGGGAAATGAACCCTTAACGGAACTATTCTCTCTGGAAGATGTTTCTTACTACCCATGTAATATAACATAACTAGTTGGGCACTTGTCTTATAAAGCACTAATGACCCCTACGCCTGGTCTCCACGCATGCCCCGGTTCTTACATAACCGAGAGGGTATTCGGATACACTCCGGACTGTCGGGTCCCGAGGTTGAAGCGAAAAGGTCCGCCATGACAAACGATCTACAATCCGGCTAGAAGGCATCATACATGTTAGTTTAAAATTACATAGTCAATTTGACTGGTTGAATTCCTCTTCAATGCCATCCAATAGGTTGTCTAGTCTACAGTCATGTTGGGAATACTTTGCGGCCAACTCTACTTGGCCGTACACTAAACTCACAGGGATCTCCCTGCCATCAGGCCCCACAGGTCTGACTTCGGCCATGTGGTTCGGGTCAGCCTTCGTGTACCGTGTCTTCGCCATTGCCCAGGCTTCCCTAGCGCCCTGATGGTAGGCCGATATCTTCCATAAACGAAAGCGCCGCCGTGCTCCCTTCTGCTTTTCTGCAAGCTCTCCAAGGCCTTTGGGTATGGATACGGACGGCCACAAGGCCTGGGCGACACCTTGCATCACCTTCCTAACTCGTTTGTGCAACTGTGCGAGCTCGGGAAGAAGATCACCCATTGAACCAGGCATCTCCTCGGCAGGACGACCTCTTAGCATACATACAGACATAACTCTGCCAGCCAGTTTCCTCGCCGAACTCTTTTTCAAAGTTCGTTCAAGCACTTACTAAATATGCCGCGTCGAAGCCGCCGATTCTCCTTAACAGAGTCCGACAGTTGGGCACGAACATCTTTTAGTTCCACGCCCAGCTTGGTGTTGGCATCTTGGAGATCATTCTTCTCCTGCCTCACCCTTGTAAGCACGCTCTCACCAGCCTTCAGCTGGCGTATGAGTTGTTGCTTATCCGGATGTACTCCAGCGTCATTTGCAATTTTATTGTCAGATCGGCATATACGCCGCATTCTCATATGATACTTATCATTCGAAGGATATGTTACCAGAGGGGGTCTCTTTGGGCTCCCCTGCTGCGGCCAGTGCGGCCTGAAGTTGGGCTTTGCACTCTTCCAGCTCTTGGGACAGTTGAGTATTCTTTTCTGTAAGAACCTACATAACAAATGATCCTTAAATCTGTTATCCTAACTGTTTCAAGTCTCGGGGGCAACTTATATATATAATCATCAAATTTTCTCACCCGTATGTCTTTTACATACTGTTATGTGGATCTGGCTATACCATTTTGGGTGGCACAGAGGTGCGCGTCTCCAGAGTTGAAGGCATCCAATGCCTCTTGGGAGAAACAAGTGTCACGAAGGACAGTCCGACGACGCCTGTGGTTCATGGCACTTTCCACCTCGGAATGGGTGGCGGATAGTTTATCCGCATCCTCTGTCGGAGGAGCACCCGGCGCACGCCTTGTATTTGTTCCCGCCTCTGAATCGGGCCTTGGAGCCTGGCTTCTGGAGGCGCGATTGGTAGCCTCTCCGGGTATAGTCCAGCGAGCGCTCTTTTTCCTGGAAAAAAGGCATGGACGTTAATATGCCTCTGAAAATAATATCTTGTAATAAAGACGACGTGCCGTACCGCTACGGCGGTGTCTCAATCCGGACTGCAGGTCTTTTCAGCCCCTTGTTGGCTAGTTGCCACAGGCTCGGCCTTCTGCCCCGAGGACCTCCCCTACAAAACACGGCTGTTATACGGCAATCAAAAAAGCACAAGGACGAATCCCTTTTTAAATGCTGGGACTTCGGTCTCAGTCACCTGTGAGGCTGGAACTAGCCCGGGGTAATCGGTCGTAATGGCCACCAAGGCGTTGTCATTACTCCATTGGTAAAATACCCCGTCGATTAGCTCCATAGATATGTCCGGATCCTCCTGGGAGGCCGGGTCAAGGGACTGTCCAGGGTCCTCGGGTTGTGTGGGGGGGGGGGTTGTTTATCTCCTTTACTTCCTGGTGCAGCTCCTGCAAGGAAATCGCTAGAATAAATACTTAACTACGGGAATAAGAAATGGATGGGTGATAAAAAGTCTCCGCTTACCCAGCTCGGAGGATTGTACATAGAAAATCCGCCATGCGGGTTGACACGAAGGAATTCCTCCTCTTCTCCCTTGTATAAAGTGGATAAGATCTTTATTAGATCGGCAGCCGATCCCGGCCCTTTGCGGCCGTGGCGGGTGGCGTCATCCTCCCCGTTGAAATCCCACATGGGGTGGCCCTTATACTGAAGCGGTTGCACCCCCCGCATGATGCATATGGCCATGACCTCGATCATGGTCAATCCGGATCGAGCTAAAAAACTTATCCGGCTCATGAGGTAAAGAATGTCCATGTCATCTTCCTCCAGGGAGCTCCGTGGACGCCAGCTCCGGCGCTTCTTCAAAGGGGCGTTGTCGAACTCCGGAAGGCCGATCCGAATAGGGTCCGGGAGGGGGACATCTTCTATATAAAACCATTCTGAAGGCCTGTCTTCGGACGTCTTCTTCGGGGTCCCGAACAGGTATCCGGTCCCGGCAATACGCCACACTTCGGCTCCGCCCACTTGATATATTGATCCCTTCTTAGAACGGGACACAAGGCAGAACAGCTTCTTCCACAGAGCCAAATGAGCCTCACAGCCCAAAAACAACTCGCAAAGGGCTACGAATCCCGCGATATGCAGCAGGGAGGCAGGCATAAGGTTGTGGAACTGGAGGCCGTAGAACTCCAGAAGCCCCCGGAGAAACAGATGAATTGGGAATCCGAGCCCTCTTACCAAGTAAGGGACAAGGCATACCCGCTCTCCCTTGGAGGGATTGGGATGGCTCTCCGCTTTCTCTCCGCCATTGTAGGTGGCAAGCCCGGCTCGAACCGGGACCAGGTACGCTGGGGGAAGAAATCCCTTGGACTGAAGCATCACCAATTTGCTGTTTGGGATGGAACATCTCTCCAAATCTCCAGGCTTGGAGCTAGGGGTGCGAGAGGAGGAGCTGCATCGACCAGCCATGATGGAATGGATCTCTGTCGGGTGCACTCCGATGAAGGCTCGCTGAGGGGGGATGGTGTGATTTGGATCTGAATCCTCGTCTTTTTAAATAGGCGGCTCGTTCACACAGCTAGGGGGGTAAATATGAAAACACCCTGGCTCTTCACATTCGCTCGACGCGTGGAAAGTGGCCATTATTGGGTGTGGAAGCTGAGGAGTACAAACATTCACAGGAAACCGGACATTATTTCGACAGGTACACAGAATTTGGAGAGGAACCCGCCTTGCAATGCCGAAGACAATACTGCGCGCCGGACTCATCGTCATTGAAGCCTGGTTCGGGGGCTACTGAGGGAGTCTTGGATTGGGGGGTCTCCGGACAGCCGGACTATCTCCATCGGCCGGACTATTAGACTATGAAGATACAAGATTGAAGACTTCGTCTCGTGTCCGGATGAGACTCTACTTGGCGTGGAAGGCAAGCTAGGCAATACGAATATGGATATCTCCTCCTTTGTAACCGACCTTGTGTAACCCTAACCCTCTCTGGTGTCTATATAAACCGAAGGGTTTTAGTCCGTAGGACAACAATCACAACATACAATCATACTACAGGCTAGCTTCTAGGGTTTAGCCTCTCTGATCTCGTGGTAGATCTACTCTTGTACTACCCATATCATCAATATTAATCAAGCAGGACGTAGGGTTTTACCTCCATCAAGAGGGCCCGAACCTGGGTAAAACTTCGTGTCCCCTGCCTCCTGTAACCATCCGGCCTAGACGCACAGTTCGGGACCCCCTACCCGAGATCCGCCGGTTTTGACACCGACAGCCCCCCTACCTCGTGGGCACCTCATGTGCCCTCCGGACCCCGATTTCTTGCATGATACTTCTTTTGGTCGGTAAAAATTCATTATATAATCTCCCGAAGGTTTTGACCACCGTACCATGACACAATCCTCTGTTTTTTGTTTTGAGTTGTTTCTACAGCAAATTTAGAGCAAGATGTCATCTCAAGACTCCGACGGAGAAAACTATACTCACATCTCATTGCTGACCCGAAGACCTATGGGGACCTATCTCCTTATGGTCGAACTACGGATGATGAGGTGGATGCTCATTTGATGAGGATCGATGATTCAAGTTCGGAGGAGGAGGATATTCCTCTACCTCAACCTGGGGATATGCACATGAAGTTCAAAAAGTCTAGTCTCCGTAAGAGGGCTAACCGGTCTAATAACCAATCTATTTCTTCTCATTTCTAGCAGAAGAGCAAAGGAGATTTACATGATAAGATCTTGAAGCTGGAATTGGAGGTTGATGATTTAAAGGAGGAAATTGCTCTCCTCAACTATAATATGAAAAATCTGAAGGCACAATTGTCATCATCACCACTAAAGGAGAACTGAGTATCGGGTATGGGCACTCCCCTTGGAAACTGCCAAGCTTGGGGGAGTGCCCCGGTATCGTATCACCATCACACTTCTATCTTTACCGTTTTTCTTAGTTCGATCCTTTTGGTTATATCTTGATCTAGTATAATAAAGTTTAGTATGATCTAGCTTTGAGTTTTTGTGTTGATCCTTATCTATGTAATCGAGTATGTGAGCTATATATAATAAAGATTAGTCTTGAGTCAAGGGCTTAGTTATCTTGCTATGATCTTGAGGGAATAAAAGTAAAAGAAGGAATAAAAAGAAATAAAGAGATCATATTGATCTTATGGACAGTAATGACTTCACATATAAAGGGTATGATGAATAAAAGTTGTTGAGAGTTGACAAACATAGTTTTGGTCATCATTAAAATGAATAGGAAGTAATAAAGAAAGAGAGGTTTTCACATATAAATATACTATCTTGGACATCTTTTATGATTGTGAGCACTCATTAAAATGTGACATGCTAAAAAGTTGATGTTGGACAAGGAAGACAACGTAATGGGTTATGTTTTCTTATATCCAAAATAAATTATATTCTCATGGATCATCCAACATGTTGAGCTTGCCTTTCCCCCTCATGCTAGCCAAATTCTTTGCACCAAGTAGAGATACTACTTGTGCTTCCAAATATCCTTAAACCCAGTTTTGCCATGACAGTCCACCATATCTACCTATGGATTGAGTAAGATCCTTCAAGTAAGTTGTCATTGTTACAAGCAATAAAAAAATGCTCTCTAAATATGTATGATCTATTAGTGTGGAGAAAATAAGCTTTATACGAGTGATAACCCACAAGTATAGGGGATCGAACAGTTTTTGAGGGTAGAGTATTCAACCCAAATTTATTGATTCGACACAAGGGGAGCCAAAGAATATTCTCAAGTATTAGCAGCTGAGTTGTCAATTCAACCACACCCGGAAACTTAATATTTGCAGCAAAGTGTTTAGTAGCAAAGTAATATGATAGTAGTGGTATCGGTGGTAAAAGGTAATGGTAGCAAAAGCAATATTTTTGGTGTTTTATAGTGATTGTAACAATAGCAACGGAAAAGTAAATAAGCGAAGAACAATATATGGAAAGCTCATAGACATTGGATCGGTGATGGAGAATTATGCCGGATGCGGTTCATCATGTAACAGTCATAACCTAGGGTGACACAGAACTAGCTCCAATTCATCAATGTAATGTAGGCATGTATTCCGAATATAGTCATACGTGCTTATGGAAAAGAACTTGCATGACATCTTTTGTCCTACCCCCCTGTGGTAGCGGGGTCCTATTGGAAACTAAGGGATATTACGGCCTCCTTTTAATAGAGTACCGAACCAAAGCATTAACACATAGTGAATACATGAACTCCTCAAAGTACGGTCATCACCGGGAGTGGTCCCGATTATTGTCACTTCGGGGTTGCCGGATCATAACACATAGTAGGTGACTATTGACTTGCCAGATAGGATCAAGAACTCTCATATATTGATGAAAACATAATAGGTTCAGATCTGAAATCATGGCACTCGGGCACTAGTGACAAGCATTAAGCATAGCAAAGTCATAGCAACATCAATCTCAGAACATAGTGGATACTAGGGATCAAACCCTAACAAAACTTACTCGATTACATGATAAATCTCATCCAACCCATCACCGTCCAGCAAGCCTACAATGGAATTACTCACGAACGGCGGTGAGCATCATGAAATTGGTGATGGAGGATGGTTGATGATGACGATGGCGACGGATTCCCCTCTCCGGAGCCCCAACGGACTCCAGATCAGCCCTACCGAGAGAGTTTAGGGCTTGGCGGCGGCTCCGTATCGTAAAACAGAATAAATCCTTCTCCCTGGTTGTTTTCTCCCTGAAATTGAATATATGGAGTCAGGGTTGAGGTTGGTGGAGCATCAGGGGGGCCACGAGGCAGGGCGGCGTGCCCAGGGGGTAGGCCGTGCCCCCCACCCTCGTGGACAGGTGGAGGCCCCCCTGACGTGGATCTTCCTTCCAATATTTTTTATATATTCCAAAATAATTCTCCGTTGATTTTCTGGTCATTTCGAGAACTTTTATTTCTGCACAAAAATAACACCATGGCAATTCTGCTGAAAACAGCGTCAGTCCGGGTTAGTTCCATTCAAATCATGCAAGTTAGAGTCCAAAACAAGGGCAAAAGTGTTTGGAAAAGTAGATATGACAGAGACGTATCAACTCCCCCAAGCTTAAACCTTTGCTTGTCCTCAAGCAATTCAGTTGATAAACTGAAAGTGATAAAGAAAAACTTTTACAAACTCTGTTTGCTCTTGTTGTTGTAAATATGTAAAGCCAGCATTCAAGTTTTCAGCAAAGATTATGAACTAACCATATTCACAATAACATTTAGGTCTCATGTTTACTCATATCAATGGCATAATCAACTAGCGAGCAATAATAATAAATCTCGGATGACAACACTTTCTCAAAACAATCATGATATGATATAACAAGATGGTATCTCGCTAGCCCTTTCTGAGACCGCAAAACATAAATGCAGAGCACCTTTAAAGATCAAGGACTGACTAGACATTGTAATTCATGGTAAAAGAGATCCAGTCAAGTCATACTCAATGTAAACTAACAGTAATGAATGCAAATGACAGTGGTGCTCTCCAACTGGTGCTTTTTAATAAGAGGATGATGACTCAACATAAAAGTAAATAGATAGGCCCTTCGCAGAGGGAAGCAGGGATTTGTAGAGGTGCCAGAGCTCGGTTTTGAAATAGATATGAATAATATTTTGAGCGGTATACTTTCATTGTCAACATAACAACCGAGAGATGGCGATATCTTCCATGCTACACACATTATAGGCGGTTCCCAAACAGAATGGTAAAGTTTATACTCCCCCTCCACCAACAAGCATCAATCCATGGCTTGCTCGAAACAACGAGTGCCTCCAACTAACAACAGTCCCGGGGGAGTTTTGTTTGCAATTATTTTGATTTGATTTTCATAAAGCATGGGACTGGGCATCCCGGTGACCAGCCATTTTCTCGTGAGTGAGGAGCGGAGTCCACTCCTCTTGAGAATAACCCGCCTAACATGGAAGATACAGACAGCCCTAGTTGATACATGAGCTATTCGAGCATACAAAACAGAATGTTTATTTGAAGGTTTAGAGTTTGGCACATACAAATTTACTTGGAACGGCAGGTAGATACCGTATATAGGTAGGTATGGTGGACTCATATGGAACAACTTTGGGGTTTATGGAATTGGATGCACAAGCAGTATTCCCGCTTAGTACAGGTGAAGGCTAGCAAAAGACTGGTAAGCGACCAGCTAGAGAGCGACAACAGTCATGAATATGCATTAAAATTAATCAACACCGAATGCAAGCATGAGTAGGATCTAATGCACCATGAACATAAATATCATAGAGGCTATGTTGATTTTGTTTCAACTACATGCGTGAACCTGTGCCAAGCCAAGCCACTCGAATCATTCAAAAGAGGATACCACCCTAGCATACCACATCACAACCATTTTAATAGCATGTTGGCATGCAAGGTAAACCATTATAAGCTCCTAGCTAATTAAGCATGGCATAAGCTAGTATAATCTCTAATTGTCATTGCAAACATGTTTATTCATAATAGACTGAATCAGGAACAACGAACTAATCATATTTAGAAAAACAAGAGGTCGAGTTCATACCAGCTTTTCTCATCTCAATAAGTTCATCATATAATCATCATTATTGCCTTTCACTTGCACGACCGAATAGCGTGGATAATAATAATAGTGCACGTGCATTGGACTAAGCTGGAATCTACAAGCATTCAATTCAAGAGAGAAGACAAGATAATATGGGCTATTTGTCAGATCAACAATAATGCATATAAGAGCCACTTTAACATTTTAATCATGGTCTTCTCCTCTCGACCCTCAGAGAACAAGAAAAGAAATAAAACTATTTACACGAGAAAGCTCCCAACAAGCAAAAGAAGAACGAGAAATCTTTTGGGGTTTTCTTTTTAATTATTACTACAAGCATGGAAAGTAAACTAACTAAAAGCTACAACTATTTTTTGGTTTTTCTAAGATTTATCAAACACACAAGAAGAAAGCATAAAAAGGAAAATAAACTAGCATGGATGATACAATGAAAAAGTATGAGCACCGACAACTAGCAATGAGTGTGTGAACATAAATGTAATGTCGGTGTGAAATATGTACTCCCCCAAGCTTAGGCTTTTGGCCTAAGTTGGTCTATGGCCACGGCTGGCCTGGCACATATCCAAAGTTGTAATTGGGATCGTACTGTGATGCAACAGCTATTGCCTCATGAGCTGCCGCTTGGAGACGGGCCATCTCCGTCCTCCTCTTATACTCATCCGCCTCCTCCCTGGTTATAACATCTCTCCCTTTTGCCTGAGATTCAAAGAAAGCAGGAGCAGGGAGAGCGACGTGATAGGTGCGTCGTCTGTCAAAGATTAGTCGGTACTGGAGGAACTGGTCGTTCCTCTCAACAAACTGATGACGAACCATGGCCTCATAATCTAAACAAACAGGAGTCAACTCAATGTCATACCCACGTATGGGTATATCAAGAAAACTAGCTAGACGGGTTGCATAAATTCCACCAAAGAAATCTCCACTAAATCTATTATTATGCAACCTACGTGCAACAATGGCTCCCAAATTATAATGTTTATCTCCTAATACTGCACTCCTGAGAACACTGAGGTCAGGGACACACATGTGACATGCTTCATCCTTACCATTTATTCACCTACCTATGAAGAGAGCAAAATAATGTATAGCGGGAAAATGAATGCTCCCTATGGTAGCTTGTGTTATGTCTCTAGATTCCCCCACGGTTATACTAGCAAGAAAATCTCTAAATTTAGATTTGTGAGGTTCATTAGGACTACCCCATTGTGGAAGTTTGCAAGCAGTGTTAAAATCCTCTAAGTCCATAGTATAAGAATTTTCATAAAGATCAAACAGGACAGTTTGAGAATTGCGTGATGATGAAAATTCAAACCTTCTCACAAAGGAATCAGTGAGATAGTGGTACTGGCGGCACTTATCTGCCTTGAAGCTCTCAAGATCAGCATTACGCACATATGCGTTAAATTCTTCCTTGATTCCTGCTCGATCCATAAAGTCCTCTAAAGGCCATTCACAAGCCCGCACTTGAGCTTCCCTCGGTGGTTCATCGTAGGCATCGCGTATTGCGAGCCTGGGTCCTTGCTTCCTTGAAGGACCACCTTGGTACATTTTCCTAAACATATTTCTTCCTCTGAAAAATTTCTAAAAAAATTAGTAACTTCAAAATAAAAGTGAACCAAACTCAACAAAATTGATAGCAACTACTCCTACAAGTGCCTAGAGGAATATCATGCATCAAAACTACTTTTGACCATATAAATTTGACATGCAAGCTCAAGAACGGGGTCACCTAAGCAGCAAAAATATGCAATGAATAAAGCACTAGAACAAAAACTAATTGGACCAATGGAGGAGTCACATACCAAAGAACAATCCCCCAAAGTAGTTCTGTGAATGGAGCTTTGAGCAAGGAGATCGAAAATGGCAGCAAGATGAGCTTGGACTTGGGTTTGAGTTGGTTAGTGATGTTTGTGGGAGGAAGAAGGAGTGTGTGGTAGCTGGAATAAGTGGAGGGGAGCCACCATGGGCCCACGAGGCAGGGGGCGCGCCCAGGGGGTAGGGCACGCCCTCCACCCTCGTGGCCAGGTGCTTGCTCCCCCTACTGTGTTCTCAGTGCCAGATATTCTCAAATATTCCAGAAAAATCATATTTAATTTTCAGGGCATTTGGAGAACTTTTATTTTCGGGGTATTTTTTATTGCATGGATAATTCAGAAAACAGACAGAAATTACTATTTTTGCTTTATTTAATATAAATAAAGAAAGTAAAAGAGGGTACAGAGAGTTGTGTTTTCTAAATTCATCCATCTCATGCTCATCAAAAGGAATCCACTAACAAGGTTGATCATGTCTTGTTAACAAACTCATTCCGAATAACATGGAACCGGAGAATTTTCGAATAACACTAGGTTACCTCAACGGGGATATGCATGTCCCCAACAATAAGAATATCATATTTCTTCTTGACTGTAGGAAGAGGAAATTCAAAATCTCCAATAGTAATGGTTGAATTTTTTCCAATAGAATTGATACTGTGGACTTGAGGTTGTTTCCTCGGAAAGTGTACCGTATGCTCATTACCATTAACATGTAAAGTGACATTTCCTTTGGTGCAATCAATAACAGCCCTTGCAGTATTCAAAAAGGGTCTTCCAAGAATAATAGACATACTATCATCCTCGGGAATATCAAGAATAACAAAGTCCGTTAAAATAGTAACGTTTGCAACCACAACAGGCACATCCTCACAAATACCGACAGGTATAGCAGTTGATTTATCAGCCATTTGCAAAGATATTTCAGTAGGTGTCAACTTATTCAAATCAAGTCTACGATATAAAGAGAGAGGCATAACACTAACACCGGCTCCAAGATCACATAAAGCAGTTTTAACATAGTTTCTTTTAATGGAGCATGGTATAGTTGGTACTCCGGGATCTCCAAGTTTCTTTGGTATTCCACCCTTAAAAGTATAATTAGCAAGCATGGTGGAAATTTCAGCTTCTGGTATCTTTCTCTTATTTGTAACAATTTCCTTCATATATTTAGCATAAGGATTCATTTTAAGCATATCAGTCAAACGCATACGCAAAAAGATAGGTCTAATCATTTTAGCAAAGCGCTCAAAATCCTCATCATCCTTTTTCTTGGATGGTTTAGGAGGAAAAGGCACGGGTTTCTGAACCCATGGTTCTCTTTCCTTACTGTGCTTCCTAGCAACAAAGTCTCTCTTGTCATAACGTTGATTCTTTGATTGTGGGTTATCAAGATCAACATCAGGTTCAGTTTCTACATCATTATCATTGCTAGGTTGAGCATCAACATGAACATCATCATTAACATTATCACTGGGTTCATGTTCATTACCAGATTGGGTTTCAGCATCAGAAATAGAAATATCATTGGGATTCTCGGGTGTGTCAATAACAGGTTCACTAGAAGCATGCAAAGTCCTATCATTTTTTTCTTTTTCTTCCTCTTAGAAGGACTAGGTGCATCAATATTATTTCTCTAAGAATCTTGCTCAATTCTCTTAGGATGGCCCTCGGGATACAAAGGTTCCTGAGTCATTTTACCACCTCTAGTCATAACTCTAATAGCATTATCATTTTTCTTACTATTTAATTCATTGAGAAAATCATTCTGAGCTTTAAGTACTCATTCTACTTGAGTGGTAACCATAGAAGCATGCTTACTAATAAGTTTTAGTTCACCTTTAAATTAGCCATATAATCACTCAAGTGTTCAATCATATAAGCATTATGTTTTAATTGTCTACCAACATAAGCATTAAAATCTTCTTGCTTAACCATAAAGTTATCAAACTCGCCTAAGCATTGGCTAGCAAACTTAGTAGGAGGGATTTCAGCTTTATCATATCTGTAGAGAGAATTTACCTTTACTACATGTGTCGGGTTATCAAGACCATGTGTTTCTTCAACAGGCGGCAAATTAAGACCATGTATTTCTCCAATGGGAGGTAAATTCTTAACATCTTCAGCTTTTATACCTTTTTCCTTCATGGATTTCTTTGCCTCTTGCATATCTTCAGGACTGAGAAATAGAACACCCCTTTTCTTCGGAGTTGTCTTAGGAATTGGTCAGGGATTGGATCAGGAAGTGTCCAATTATTTTCATTAGTCAACATATTATTCAATAAAATTTTAGCTTCATCTGGTGTTCTTTCCCTGAATACACAACCAGCACAACTATCCAGGTGGTCTCTGGAAGCATCGGTTAGTCCATTATAAAAGATATCAAGTATTTCATTTTTCTTAAGAGGATGATCAGGCAAAGCATTAAGTAACTTGAGAAGCCTCCCCCAAGCTTGTGAGAGACTCTCTTCTTCAATTTGCACAAAATTATATATTTCCCTTAAAGCAGCTTGTTTCTTATGAGCGGGGAAATATTTAGCAGAGAAGTAATAAATCATATCCTGGAGACTACGCACACAACCAGGATCAAGAGAATTAAACAATATCTTAGCATCACCCTTTAATGAGAACGGAAATAATTTAAGGATATAATAGTAGCGAGTTTTCTCATCATTAGTGAACAGGGTGGCTATATCATTTAATTTTGTAAGATGTGCCACAACAGTTTCAGATTCATAGCCATAAAAAAGGATCAGATTCAACCAAAGTAATTATCTTAGGGTCGACAGAGAATTCATAATCCTTATCAGTAACAAAGATAGGTGAAGTAGCATAAGCAGGATCATATTTAATTCTAGCATTCAGAGTTTTTTTTGTTTCAGCTTAGCTAATAATTTCTTAAGATCACACCTATCATTGCAAGCAAGAAAATCTCTAGCAGTTTCTTCATCCATAACATAACCCTCTGGAACAACAGGCAATTCATATCTAGGGGGAGAATCTTCATCATCACTTCCATCAATATTATCAGTTTCAATAATTTCATTCTCTCTAGCCCTAGCAAGTTGTTCATCAAGAAATTCACCAAGTGGCACAGTAGTATCAAGCATAGAAGTAGTCTCATCATAAGTATCATGCATAGCAGAAGTGGCATCATCAATAACATGCGACATATCAGAATTAATAGCAGAAGCAGGTTTAGGTGTCGCAAGCTTACTCAAAACAAAAGGAGAATCAAGTGCAGAGCTAGATGGTAGTTCCTTACCTCCCCTCGTAGTTGAGGGATAAATCTTGGTTCTTGGATCTTTAAAGTTCTTCATAATGATAAGCAGCTATAAATCCCAAGTGACTCAAAGAATAGAGCTATGCTCCCCGGCAACGGCGCTAGAAAATAGTCTTGATAACCCACAAGTATATGGGATCACAACAGTTTTCGAGGGTAGAGTATTCAACCCAAATTTATTGATTTGACACAAGGGGAGCCATAGAATATTCTCAAGTATTAGCAGCTGAGTTGTCAATTAAACCACACCCGGAAACTTAATATCTGCAGCAAAGTGTTTAGTAGAAAAGTAATATGATAGTAGTGGTAACGGTGGTAAAAGTTAACGGTAGAAAAAACAATATTTTTGGTGTTTTATAGTGATTGTAACAATAGCAACGAAAAAGTAAATAAGCGAAGAACAATATATGGAAAGCTCGTAGGCATTGGATCGGTGATGGAGAATTATGCCGGATGCGGTTCATCATGTACCAGTCATAACCTAGGGTGACACAGAACTAGCTCCAATTCATCAATGTAATGTAGGCATGTATTCCGAATATAGTCATACGTGCTTATGGAAAAGAACTTCCATGACATCTTTTGTCCTACCCTCTCGTGGCAGCGGGGTCCTATTGGAAACTAAGGGATATTAAGGCCTCCTTTTAATAGAGTACCCAACCAAAGCATTAACACATAGTGAATACATGAACTCCTCAAACTACGGTTATCACCGGGAGTGGTCCCGATTATTGTCACTTCGGGGTTGCCAGATCATAACACATAGTAGGTGACTATTGACTTGCAAGATAGGATCAAGAACTCTCATATATTGATGAAAACATAATAGGTTCAGATCTCAAGTCATGGCACTCGGGCCCTAGTGACAAGCATTAAGCATACCAAAGTCATAGCAACATCAATCTTAGAACATAGGGGATACTAGGGATCAAACCCTAACAAAACTAACTCGATTACATGATAAATCTCATCCAACCCATCACCATCCAACAAGCCTACGATGGAATTACTCACGCACAGCGGTGAGCATCATGAAATTGGTGATGGAGGATGGTTGATGATGACGATGGCGATGGATTCCCCTCTCCGGAGCCCCGAACGGACTCCAGATCAGCCCTCCCGAGAGAGTTTAGGGCTTGGCAGCGGCTCTGTATCATAAAATGCGATGAATCCTTCTCCTTGGGTTTTTTCTCCCCAAAAGTGGATATATGGAGTCAGGGTTGAGGTCGGTGGAGCGTCAGGTGGCCCACGAGGCAGGGGGCGCGCCCAGGGGGTACGGCGCGCCCCCCACCCTCGTGGACAGGTGGAGGCCCCTGACGTGGATCTTTCTTCCAGTATTTTTTATATATTCCAAAATAATTCTCCGTTGATTTTCAGGTCATTCCGAGAACTTTTATTTCTGCACAAAAATAACACCATGGCAATTCTGCTGAAAACAGCGTCAGTCTGGGTTAGTTCCATTCAAATCATGCAAGTTAGAGTCCAATACAAGGGCAAAAGTGTTTGGAAAACTATATACGATGGAGACGTATCAACGAGCTTGTGATATGGAAGAAATAAAGGTGACAGACTGCATAATAAAGGTCCCTATCACAAGTGGCAATATAAAGTGACATTCTTTTGCATTAAGATTTTGTGCATCCAACCATAAAAGCACATGATGACCCCTGCTTCCCTCTGCGAAGGGCCTATCTTTTATTTTTGTCTTATACTTTATACAAGAGTCATGGTGATCTTCACCTTTCCTTTTTACACTTTATCCTTTGGCAAGCACTATTGTTGGAAAGATCCTGATATATATATATATATAAGTAAATATGCCCTAGAGGCAATAATAAAGTTATTATTTATTTCCTTATATCATGATAAATGTTAATTATTCATGCTAGAATTGTATTAACCGGAAACATAATACATGTGTGAACACATAGACAAATAGAGTGTCACTAGTATGCCTCTACTTGACTAGCTCGTTGATCAAAGATGGTTATGTTTCCTAACCATAGACATGAGTTGTCATTTGATTATCGGGATCACATGATTAGGAAAATGATGTGATTGACATGACCCATTCCGTTAGCTTAGCACTTGATCGTTTAGTTTGTTGCTATTGCTTTCTTCATAACTTATACATGTTCCTATGACTATGAGATTATGCAACTATTGTTTACCGGAGGAACACTTTGTGTGCTACCAAACATCACAACGTAATTGGGTGATTATAAAGGTGCTCTATGGGTGTCTCCGAAGGTACTTGTTGGGTTGGCGTATTTCGAGATTAGGATTTGTCACTCCGATTGTCGGAGAGGTATCTCTGGGCCCACTCGGTAATGCACATCACTTAAGCCTTTCAAGCACTGCAACTAATGAGTTAGTTGCAGAATGATGTATTACGGAACGAGTAAAGAGACTTGTCGGTAACAAGATTGAACTAGGTATTGGAATACCGACGATCGAATCTCGGGCAAGTAACATACCGATGACAAAGGGAACAACGTATGTTGTTATGCAGTTTAACCGATAAAGATCTTCGTAGAATATGTAGGAACCAATATGAGCATCCAGGTTCCGCTATTGGTTATTGACCGAAGACATGTCTCGGTCATGTCTACATAGTTCTCGAACCCGTAGGGTCCGCACGCTTAAAGTTCGGTGACGATCGTAATTAGTTTTTTTGTGTTTTGATGTACCGAAGGTTGTTCGGAGTCCCGGATGTGATCAGGGACATGATGAGGAGTCTCGAAATGGTAGAGACATAAAGATTGATATATTGGAAGCCTATATTTGGATATCGGAATCGTTCCGGGTGAAATCGGGATTTTACCGGAGTACCGGGGGTTACCAGAACCCCCCCGGGGGTTAATGGGCCTACATGGGCCCAAAGGGAGAAGAGAAGGGCCGGCCAAGGCAGGCCGCGCGCCCCCTCCCCCCTAGTCCGAATAGGACAAGGAAGGGGGGCGGCGCCCCTGAGGGAGTCCTGGATTAGGGGGTGTTCGGGTAGCCGGACTATACCTTCAGCCGGACTCCTGGACTATGAAGATACAAGATTGAAGACTTCGTCCCGTGTCCGGATGGGACTTTCCTTGGTGTGGAAGGCAAGCTTGGCGATGCGGATATTCAAGATCTCCTACCATTGTAATCGACTCTGTGTAACCCTAACCCTATCCGGTGTCTATATAAACCGGAGGGTTGTAGTCCGTAGGCAATCAACTCCATATACTACAATCATACCATAGGCTAGCTTCTAGGGTTTAGCCTCCTTGATCTCGTGGTAGATCTACTCTTGTACTACCCATATCATCAATATTAATCAAGCAGGACGTAGGGTTTTACCTCCATCAAGAGGGCCCGAACCTGGGTAAAACATCGTGTTCCCTGCCTCCTGTTACCATCCGGCCTAGACGCACAGTTCGGGACCCCCTACCCGAGATCTGCCGGTTTTGACACCGACATTGGTGCTTTCATTGAGAGTTCCTCTGCGTCGTCGCCTTTAGGCCCGATGGCTCCTTTGATCATCAACAACGATACGGTCCAGGGTGAGACTTTTCTCCCCGGACAGATCTTCGTCTTCGGCGGGTTCGCTCTACGGGCCAATTCACTCGGCCACCTGGAGCAGATCGAAAGCTACGCCCCTGGCCATCACGTCAGGTTTGGAAGCTTAAACTACACGGCTGACATCCGCAGAGACTTGATCTTCGACGAGTTCGAGCCACGGCCAAGCGCGCCGCACTATCTCGAGGGGCATGATCTAGCTCAGCCCCTGGACGGTGTCCTGGAGGTCGCAAACGCATCGGTTCCGACCCCTAACTCGGAGCCTATTGCGCCAATCGAGGATGAACGGTTGGACAGCACCTCAGGGGCTGCGATCCCGAAAGCGATCGAGCCGAATGCTAGCCCCGCACTCCGCGCGACCCGTGACTCCGAGGATCCGGACTCCTCCCCGGACTCCGAACCCCCCGCGCCCCTGCCAATCGAATCCGATTGGGCGCCGATAATGGAGTTCACCACCACAGACATCTTTCAGCATTCGCCTTTTGGCGACATCTTGAATTCTCTTAAGTCTCTCCCTTTATCAGGAGAGCCCTGGCCGCACTACGGTGAGCGAAGGTGGGATATGGACGACGAAGAAATTCAAAGCCCACCCACCACCCACTTGGTAGCCACTATCAACAATTTAAACGACGTGCTCAACTTCGACTCCGGAGACATCGACAGCATGGATGACGATGCAGGAGATACCGACGAACCAACGCCCATAGGGCATTGGACAGCCACCTCATCTCACGATGTGTACATGGTGGATACCCCTAAAGGAAGCGACAACGAGGAAAAAGGGGATGGGACGGGAGATCGACCCCCCGAAAAGCAATCAAAGCGTCAGCGTAAACGCCGACCCAAGCCCCGCCTCGACAAAAACCCAGCCATAGAGCAGGACGAGCCGGTAGACGACGAGCAGGCCTTAGAGCAACCGTCCGAACAGGGCAACACGGATAGAGAAACCGAACATCCCTCCTCCGGCGAAAACGGCATTCCGGACGACCTCACGCCGAATAAACCTATGGAGCAGAAGAATCTCCACGAGAGGCTCGTTGCAACTGCACGCAGCCTAAAAAAGCAGAAGCGGAAGCTAAAAACAGCGGAAGATGCACTCCGGATTAGATGGAGCAAAGTAATCAATACCACAGATAAGTACGGCGACAGTCGCCGCACTAAAAGCTATCCGAAAAGAAAGCTACTGCCTGAATTCGACGAAGAGGCCCTAGAGCCCTCGCATTCAAAAAATGAAAAAGCCACACGGTCGGATAGACGACCCCATAAAGCGGCAAGCGGCGCCGCACCTAAATCGGCATGCGACCCACTTAAGGATTCGCATCATGGCCCAGTCAGGTCCATTTATGGGCCAAGAAAGCAAGCTCTCGTAAGCAACGCTATGAAGCCATCATCAGAATCCGGCACACCCAAATACAGGGGCGCCGCACACCCCCTATGTTTCACCGATGAGGTCCTGGACTATGAATTCCCAGAGGGATTCAAACCCGTAAACATAGAGGCATATGATGGAACAACAGACCCTGGAGTCTGGATCGAGGATTATATCCTCCACATACACATGGCTAGAGGAGATGATCTCCACGCCATAAAATATCTACCCCTTAAGCTTAAAGGGCCAGCCCGGCATTGGCTTAAAAGCCTTCCCGAAAACACAATTGGAAGCTGGGAAGAGCTCGAGGATGCTTTCCGAGCAAACTTTCAAGGGACCTATGTCCGCCCTCCGGATGCAGACGATCTTAGTCACATAACTCAACAACCCGGAGAATCAGCTCGGCAGTTCTGGAATAGATTCCTCACTAAAAAGAATCAGATAGTCGACTGTCCGGACGCCGAAGCCTTAGCAGCTTTCAGGCATAACGTCCGAGACGAATGGCTCGCCAGACACCTCGGCCAAGAAAAGCCAAGAACAATGGCCGCACTAACAAGCCTCATGACCCGCTTTTGTGCAGGGGAGGACAGCTGGTTGGCAAGGTGCAGCCCCAGCAACCCAAGTACATCCGAAACTAGGGATGGAAACGGAAAACCGCGACGCAACAAGGACCGTCGCTGGACTAAGGACAAAAGTCCGAAGAGCACGGCAGTCAATGCCGGATTCAAAGGCTCACGACAAAATCAGGAAAAATCGCCCCCCCAGGATAACAGGGACGATCCATCCAACCTAAATAAAATCCTGGACAGGATATGTCAGATACACAGTACTCCCGGGAAGCCTGCTAACCATACCCACAGAGACTGTTGGGTTTTCAAACAATCCGGCAGACTCAATGCCGAACACAAGGGGCTCGACACACCAAGCGAAGACGAGGACGAACCCCAAAAGCAGAGCACCAGGAAACAAAAGAACTTCCCACAAGAAGTAAAAACAGTGAACTCACTTCACATAACAAAACGTGCGGCGCCCGTAAAGGTACGCACCACACGGCCCATCCCCAAAGGGTCCTGCCACTGGTTGTCAAAACCGATCATCTTCGATCAGCTAGATTATTCTAGGAATATCAAGAATGTAGGCTGGACTGCCTTGATACTCGATCCAATAATTGGCGGACTCCAGTTTTCAAATGTCCTTATGGACGGCGGCAGTGGACTAAACCTGATATATCAGGATACAATCCAGCACATGGGGATAAACCCAGCAAGAATCCGCCGCAGCAAAACCTCCTTTCAAGGGGTAATACCTGGTCCGGACACCCATTGTATGGGTTTTCTCCGGCTCGAAGTCATATTCGGCTCTGCCGATAACCTCCGCCGCGAAAAGCTGACCTTCCATATCGTCCCGTTCTCAAGTCGCTATCAAGCACTACTGGGACGCGAAGCTTTCGCTCGCTTTAACGCAATACCGCATTATGCATCTCTTACGCTTAAGATGCCCGGTCCACGAGGCATCATCTCTTTGAAGGGGAAGCACTAAAGTGCGCCTCCCCAAGCGGAGGACTGTGCGGCCGCTTTGACAGCCCCACAGCAAAATGGCCTCACCGGCCAAAAAACTTCGAAATAGGTCATTCAAGACCACGAACGCGGATAGACGAGTTCGGTGCAAAATCATCATTGATGCAGGCCTAGAAGCCATATACCCCCGCACTAGGGGCTCCACGCATATACAATAAGAGACAATAAAGCTCAATCTTATATATCTTACTTTATACTTTGCTTATTTTAAACTTTTTCGGCACGACCCGTTTTCAACTCAGTTCCTCTCTTTTACAGATGAACGTCGTGCGGCGCCCGTCCAGGATACGGCACAACGGAGACACAGGCGCAGATGTGCAGTAGGGACCCGTCCTAAAGGATTCTTTTTAGATTAAGACCCTGCGTAAACATTTTTTACTGTCTCTTGTTGCTACACATCCCCTGGTTTTTTTCTTTCTGATATAACCAAGGAGGAGGCTGGCGTCTTGGCATGTGGCCACGTCAGAATTTTTGCACGTACCTGGACACTAGGGGCTTTTTTAATAATAACGAGTGTTGTTTCGCCCGCACTCACAAAGACCGAACACCTTAGGAAGTGTTCGGCGTCATGAGTTTTGGCATTATATGCATCAGCTCCGAATCATGATTTTGGTCAAATGTTGGGTTGCCCGGCTCTTGAGTTTGGCTACCTTACGTTCCACTCTATCGGCTAAGGTAGCACCAGGAGAACTACTGCGATTGTGCCCCGGTTCGGCCGGGCGAGCACCTCAGTAGAGAAAGCCGAAAACGGACTGTCATGATGTAGCGTGAGACTGGTCAGCCACTCGATGACCTATCGGAATCTATCGGATTCCTCCGCTTTAATGAAGGGCCGCTTCCCGGTCAGGCACATACGCGCCCGAACTCGAACGAGCGCAGTTGCCACCAAGGAGCTACCTAAATAGTCTCACTGTCAAACTCCTATGGCTAAGTGAAAGTGTTAAAGCATTATAGTTCGGTTTCCTGGCCCGCTGCGCTATCACCTCCTTTGTAGGACCAAGACGTTGGGTTAAGTGTGAAAATGCGTCTTCTGCGAGCACCCCCGCACTATGTGCGTGGGGGCTGAAGCCAACGACTGCCATCTTTCAGATTCTATAGATATATATATCTTAAAACGGCCGCACAGGAGGTTTTCCCAATACTTGGAGGCACAAGTATAAAAAAGGCCACTATAGTTTATCAAAATATTACTTTATAATTACATATGCTATCATAACATAGCATCTTTCGGGCACTGCGTCTCTATTACACGAGCGCCTTCAAGAACTTCCTGAAAATAGTGCTCGGAGGGTACTCGGCTTTTGTCCGAATCTCGGGACGCAACAACGGTGGTCTCCATCTCTGCCCAGTATGTCTTAACACGGGCAAGAGCCATCCTAGCGCCCTCTATGCATGCTGACCTCTTCATTGCATTTATACGCGGCACCGCGTCAAGGAATTGCTGCACCAAGCTGAAATAACTCTTCGGCTCCGATCTCCCCGGCCACAGATGACCCATGACGTACTTCATGGCGAGTCCAGACAATCTATTCAGTTCGGCCCATTGAGCCAAGCGATCATCCACTGCCAGTGGACGCTCTGGATTGTGGAACTGTGACCAGAAAAGCTTTTCCACTTCGCGATCTTTCTAGATCTCGAAAGTGTTCGGTCGCATCAGCAGCACTTGCTGCCAAGTCCAGATAGGTGTCCTCCACACTCCACATCCGGTCCAACGGAGCAAACTTCGGATCACAAAACTTCCTCCGCAGCATAAAGGGCTTTCCAGCCGCAATCTGTTCGGCCTGACGCAGCTCCTCCTTCGCAGCTCTCATCGCAGAGCGAGCGTCCTTGGCATCGGCAACGGCCTTCTCTAAGTCCGTCTGTCTCGCCCGGTCTTCTTTCTCAAGAAGTTTGCAACGGTCTGCAGCGCTCTTTAACTTCTCGGCCATCTCGGCCATCTCTTCTTTGCTTCGGCAGTGAGCAGCCTGTTCGGCTCTCAGCTCTTCAAGGGCCTTCTCGGCAGCCGCATCGCTTTTTCTGGCTTGCTCCTTAGCTCGGGCAAGTTCTGCCCTAAGATTCTCCACGGCGGCCGTACCATCTGCGTCAAGCACACACATTGTAAGACACTGGCATGAAGCTCCTCTTACCTGATGCCGCCCGAAGAATTACATACCTTGAGCCTCATCAAGCCGCTTGTTGACAAGCGCGATGTCGGCATCTGCCACGTCCAGTTGCCGCTTTAGTTCGGCCACATCATCAGTTCGGCTTGATTCCGGACACCTCGCCACCTACATTCAAAGGCGACATCTTAGACCTGGGATTATGATCCTCTGCGTGCCGTCATTTCTTGACAACGCGCAGAGTCTCAGGGGCTACTATCTACACAGGGCGCATCTTACTTATGCGCAACTGACAAAAGTGTACATTATCTAACGTACCTCAAAACCCGTCAGTAAACTTTTGACGGCCTCATGCAATCCGCTTTCTGCGGATGAAATCCTTTCAATCACCGTGCCCATCAATGCACGGTGCTCCTCTGAGATAGAAGCTCGCCCCAGCAGAATCTTTAGCTCCTCCGGCCGAGCACCAGACGGTGCCGGACTTGTCCTATGGCCTCTTTCGAAGGCCGGACGCGGAGAGCCTTGGGGGGCCACATAGCTATCTTCCGCCCCTGCCGGATTCAGAGAAACCCTCCGCGACGACACCTCAGGGTCGCCCGCCTCGCTAGGCGGTACGGCAGGGGGAGGCGTCCCGCTCTCCATCATCTCCGGAAGAAGATCCCCCGAAGACGAGCTCTGCTGAGAAGGGCTGAGGTCCGAGCTACAAGGTAAAATTTCGGTTAATCTTCTCAGATATAAATCAAGGATTTCTCTCATCCCTCAAAAGGAAAACCTCTCTCTACTTACGGCTCGCTGGAGGGCTGATCCCTTTGAGGGCGTAGTTCGGCCGAGGAACTCCCCGGCGTCGGACCCTCTGACGAGGATTTTCTCCCCCGCTTCGGGGCCATGGTCTCCGGGTCGTCAGAGGCGGCCCTCTTCTTCCCCTTGGGAGAGGAATTGTCGGTTCCTCCCTTCGGAGCAGCCTCCTTCGAGGAGGCCATAGTTCCCTTGTCCTTCCCCTTACTTCCCTCCAAAGGCATTATCTTCAACATCCTGACAAGCACGGGATCCGGCCTGGTTTCGGGAAGGGGAGCCGGACACCTGATCAGCTTTGCCTTCGCTATCCACTCCTGTTTAAAAGGACAGCTCTTTTAGGGGCAAGTTTATGACGATTATATGGATAGTAGGTCCGGGCACAAGGTTACTTACTTGGGTATCCGGGCGATTGCAGCTTAGGCCTGCGTCCTCGGTCAAATCCGGACACATCATTTGTGATCCGAAGAACAGTTTATACATCTCCAGGGCGTTGCGCCCATAAAATGTTGGAGAGCTCATGGTCCCTCTGGATTAAACTCCCACAGACAAAGGGAGCGACGTTTGCCGGGCAGTGTTCGGCGAATCAGCATGACCTGCATCACCTTGACCAGGTTGAGGTCTCTTTCTAAGAGATCCCTGATGCGGCCCTGCAACAAGGGCACGTCTTTGGATAACCCCCAATCTAATCCTTTGTTGACCCATGACGCTAGCCGTGATGGGGGACCCGAGCGAAAGGCAGGAGGCGCCGCCCACTTGGCGCTCCTGAGAGCGGTGATATAGAACCATTCTCGTTGCCACAAGCCGAGCTCCTCTTGAAAGGAGCCCTCGGGCCATGGAGCATCATCATTCTTACTTATGACAGCGCCTCCGCACTCTGCGTGCCGTCCCTCGATCATCTTCGGCTCCACTCCAAAAGTCTTGAGCCATAATCCGAAGTGAGGAGTAACACGGAGGAACGCTTCGCACACAACGATGAATGAGGAAATGTGGAGGATGGACTCCGGAGCTAAGTCATGAAATTCCAGCCCGTAATAAAACAGCAGCCCCCTCACGAAGGGATCCATCGGGAAGCCTAACCCCCGAAGGAAGTGAGACATGAACACTACGCTCTCACCGGGCTGGGGACTGGGAATAGCCTGCCTTTGAGCAGGCAACCTATGCGGAATTTCGGCGGTCAAGAACTTAGCCTCTCTCAACTTTAGCACGTCCTCCTTCGTGACGGAGGAGGGCATCCATCGGCCTTGAAGGTCGGAACCGGACATTGTCGAAGGTCCGAAGCGCCTGGAATCTGGAGCCTAGGGTGTTGGAACTCGAGGCGACGGGCGAACTCGTTTGAGATTGGAAAAAGGAGTAAGGCCTTGGTCTCTTTATAAGAGGTTGAATACCAGGAGCCCTCCCCGTAACCGTTTGGGACTCGCCTTTAATCGAGAAAACATGCTAACGGGCACGATTGGGTTACCCACGTCCGTATTGATGAGAATCCCGTAAAAGGGGGGCACACGATCTCTGCTTTGACAAGACGTGCCAAGGAAACCGCCTCGCAAAACACGCTGAGGTGGAAAAGTGAAAATGATTCGAGTAAAGGACTTGGCTGTAGTGTGATGACGCACTGCGGAATACGTCAGCAGATTTGATTTGTGTTAATATTATTCTCTCTATGGCAATATGTGGAAGCTTATTTTGCAGAGCCGGACACTACTCTTGGTGTTTACAATCTTCTATGAAGGACTTGGAGGAGGAACCCGCCTTGCAATGCCGAAGACAATTTGCGCACCGGACTCATCGTCATTGAAGCCTGGTTCAGGGTTACTGAGGGAGTCCTGGATTAGGGGGTGTTCGGGTAGCCGGACTATACCTTCAGCCGGACTCCTAGACTATGAAGATACAAGATTGAAGACTTCATCCCGTGTCCGGATGGGACTTTCCTTGGCGTGGAAGGCAAGCTTGGCGATGCGGATATTCAAGATCTCCTACCATTGTAACCGACTCTGTGTAACCCTAACCCTATCCGGTGTCTATATAAACCGGAGGGTTGTAGTCCGTAGGCAATCAACTCCATATACTACAATCATACCATAGGCTAGCTTCTAGGGTTTAGCCTCCTTGATCTCATGGTAGATCTACTCTTGTACTACCCATGTCATCAATATTAATCAAGCAGGACGTAGGGTTTTACCTCCATCAAGAGGGCCTGAACCTGGGTAAAACATCGTGTTCCCTGCCTCCTGTTACCATCCGGCCTAGACGCATAGTTCGGGACCCCCTACCCGAGATCCGCCGGTTTTGACACCGACAGCCCCCCTTTCCTCTTTCCCCCTTCCCATTTCCTTCTCCAACAAGGCAAGAGGGGGGAGTCCTACTCCCGGTGGGAGTAGGACTCCTCCAGGCGCACCCCTAGGGGCCGGCCGCGCCTCCCCCTCCCTCCTTTATATACAGGGGCAGGGGGCACCCCATGACACACAAGTTGATCTTCGTGATCGTTCCTTAGCCGTGTGCGGTGCCCCATTCCACCATATACCACCTCGGTCATATCGTAGCGGTGCTTAGGCGAAGCCCTGCATCGGTAGAACATCATCACCATCATCACGCCGTCGTGCTGACAAAACTTTCCCTCAACACTCAGCTGGATCGAAGCTCGAGGGAAGTCACCGAGTTGAACGTGTGCAGAACTTGGAGGTGTCGTACGTTCGGTACTTGGATCGATCGGATCAGGAAGACGTACGACTACTTCCTCTATGTTGTGTCAATGCTTCTGTTGCCGGTTTACGAGGGTACGTAGACAACACTCTCCCCTCTCGTTGCTATGCATCACCATGATCTTGCGTGTGCGTAGGAAAATTTTGAAATTACTACGTTCCCCAACAGTGGCATCCGAGCCAGGTTTTATGCGTTGATGTTATGCACGAGTAGAACACAAGTGAGTTGTGGGTGATATAAGTCATACTGCTTACCAGCATGTCATACTTTGGTTCGGCGGTATTGTTGGATGAAGCGGCCCGGACCGACATTACGCGTATGCTTACGCGAGACTGGTTTCACCGCCGTGCTTTGCACACAGGTGGCTGGCGGGTGTCAGTTTCTCCAACTTTAGTTGAACCGAGTGTGGCTACGCCCGGTCCTTGCGAAGGTTAAAACAGCACCAACTTGACAAACTATCGTTGTGGTTTTGATGTGTAGGTACGAACGGTTCTTGCTAAGCCCGTAGCGGCCACGTAAAACTTGCAACAACAAAGTAGAGGACGTCTAACTTGTTTTTGCAGGGCATATTGTGATGTGATATGGTCAAGGCATGATGCTATATTTTATTGTATGAGATGATCATGTTTTGTAACCGAGTTATCGGCAACTGGCAGGAGCCATATGGTTGTCGCTTTATTGTATGCAATGCAATCGCCCTATAATGCTTTACTTTATCACTAAGCGGTAGCGATAGTCGTTGAAGCATAAGATTGGCGAGACGACAATGATGCTACAATGGAGATCAAGGTGTCGCACCGGTGACGATGGTGATCATGACGGTACTTCGGAGATGGACATCACAAGTACAAGATGATGATGGCCATATCATATCACTTATATTGATTGCATGTGATGTTTATCTTTTATGCATCTTATCTTGCTTTGATTAACGGTAGCATTATAAGATGATCTCTCACTAAATTTCAAGATAAAATTGTTCTCCCTGAGTATGCACCATTGCCAAAGTTCGTCGTGCCCAGACACCACGTGATGATCGGGTGTGATATGCTCTACATCCATCTACAACGGGTGCAAGCCAGTTTTGCACACGCAGAATAATCAGGTTAAACTTGACGAGCCTAGCATATGCAGATATGGCCTCGGAACACTGAGACCGAAAGGTCGAGCGTGAATCATATAGTAGATATGATCAACATATTGAAGTTCACCATTGAAAGCTACTCCATTTCACGTGATGATCGGTTATGGTTTAGTTGATTTGGATCACGTGATCACTTAGAAGATTAGAGGGATGTCTTTCTAAGTGGGAGTTCTTAAGTAATATGATTAATTGAACTTAAATTTATCCTGAACTTAGTACCTGATAGTATCTTGCTTGTCTATGTTTGATTGTAGATAGATGGCCCGTGTTGTTGTTCCGTTGAATTTTAATGCGTTCCTTGAGAAAGCAAAGTTGAAAGATGATGGTAGCAATTACACGGACTGGGTCCATAACTTGAGGATTATCCTCATTGCTGCACAGAAGAATTATGTCCTGGAAGCACCGCTGGGTGCCAGGCCTACTGCTGGAGCAACACCAGATGTTATGAACGTCTGGCAGAGTAAAGCTGATGACTACTCGATAGTTCAGTGTGCCATGCTTTACGGCTTAGAATCGGGAATTCAATGACGTCTTGAACGTCATGGAGCATATGAGATGTTCCAGGAGTTGAAGTTAATATTTCAAGCAAATGCCCGGATTGAGAGATATGAAGTCTCCAATAAGTTCTATAGCTGCAAGATGGAGGAGAATAGTTCTGTCAGTGAACATATACTCAAAATGTATGGGTATCATAATCACTAGACTCAACTGGGAGTTAATCTTCCTGTTGATAGTGTCATTGACAGAGTTCTTCAATCACTGCCACCAAGCTACAAGAGCTTCGTGATGAACTAGAACATGCAAGGGATTGATAAAACGATTCCCGAGCTCTTCACAATGCTAAAGGCTGCGGAGGTAGAAATCAAGAAGGAGCATCAAGTGTTGATGGTTAACAGGACCGCCAGTTTCAAGAAAAAGGGAAAAGGGAAGAAGAAGGGGAACTTCAAGAAGAATAGCAAGCAAGTTGCTGCTCAGGAGAAGAAAGCCAAATCTGGACCGAAGCCTGAAACTGAGTGCTTCTACTGCAAGCAGACTGGACACTGGAAGCGGAACTGCCACAAGTATTTGGCGGATAAGAAGGATGGCAAGGTGAACAAAGGTATATGTGATATACATGTTATTGATGTGTACCTTACTAAAGCTCGCAATAGCCCTGGGTATTTGATACTGGTTCTGTTGCTAATATTTGCAACTCGAAATAGGGACTGCGGATTAAGCGAACGCTGGCGAAGGATGAGGTGACGATGCGCGTGGGAAATGGTTCCAAAGTCGATGTGATCGCAGTCGGCACGCTACCTCTACATCTACCTTCGGGATTAGTATTAGACCTAAATAATTGTTATTTAGTGCCAACGTTGAGCATGAACATTCTATCTGGATCTTGTTTGATGCGAGACGGTTATTCATTTAAATCAGAGAATAATGCTTGTTCTATTTATATGAGTAATATCTTTTATGGTCATGCACCCTTGAAGAGTGGTCTATTTTTGATGAATCTCGATAGTAGTGATACACATATTCATAATGTTGAAGCCAAAAGATGCAGAGTTGATAATGATAGTGCAACTTATTTGTGGCACTGCCGTTTAGGTCATATCGGTGCAAAGCGCATGAAGAAACTCCATAGTGATGGACTTTTGGAATCACTTGATTATGAATCACTTGGTACTTGCGAACCGTGCCTCATGGGCAAGATGACTAAAACGCCGTTCTCCAGTACTATGGAGAGAGCAACAGATTTGTTGGAAATCATACATACAGATGTATGTGGTCCGATGAATGTTGAGGCTCATGGCGGATATCGTTATTTTCTCACCTTCACAGATGATTTAAGCAGATATGGGTACATCTACTTAATGAAGCATAAGTCTGAAACATTTGAAAAGTTCAAAGAATTTCAGAGTGAAGTTGAAAATCATCGTAACAAGAAAATAAAGTTTCTACGATCTGATCGTGGAGGAGAATATTTGAGTTACGAGTTTGGTCTACATTTGAAACAATGCGGAATAGTTTCGCAACTCACGCCACCCGGAACACCACAGCGTAATGGTGTGTCCGAACGTCGTAATCATACTTTATTAGATATGGTGCGATCTATGATGTATCTTACTGATTTGCCGCTATCGTTTTGGGGTTATGCTTTAGAGACGGTTGCATTCACGTTAAATAGGGCACCATCGAAATCCGTTGAAACGACGCCTTATGAACTATGGTTTGGCAAGAAACCAAAGTTGTCGTTTCTAAAAGTTTGGGGCTGCGATGCTTATGTGAAAAAGCTTCAACCTGATAAGCTCGAACCCAAATCGGAGAAATGTGTCTTCATAGGATACCCAAAGGAGACTGTTGGGTACACCTTCTATCACAGATCCGAAGGCAAGACATTCATTGCTAAGAATGGATCCTTTCTAGAGAAGGAGTTTCTCTCTAAAGAAGTGAATGGGAGGAAAGTAGAACTTGATGAGGTAACTGTACCTGCTCCCTTATTGGAAAGTAGTACATCACAGAAACCGGTTTCTATGACACCTATACCAATTAGTGAGGAAGCTAATGATAATGATCATGAAACTTCAGATCAAGTTACTACCGAACCTCGTAGATCAACCAAAGTAAGATCCGCACCAGAGTGGTACGGTAATCCTGTTCTGGAAGTCATGCTACTAGATCATGATGAACCTACGAACTATGAAGAAGCGATGGTGAGCCCAGATTCCGCAAAATGGCTAGAAGCCATGAAATCTAAGATGGGATCCATGTATGAGAACAAAGTGTGGACTTTGGTTGACTTGCCCGTTGATCGGCAAGCAATTGAGAATAAATGGATCTTCAAGAAGAAGACTGACGCTGACGGTAATGTTACTGTCTACAAAGCTCGACTTGTTGCGAAAGGTTTTCGACAAGTTCAAGGGATTGACTATGATGAGACCTTCTCACTCGTAGCGATGCTTAAGTCTGTCCGAATCATGTTAGCGATTGCCGCATTTTATGATTATGAAATTTGGCAGATGGATATCAAAACTGCATTCCTGAATGGATTTTTGGAAGAAGAGTTGTATATGATGCAACCAGAAGGTTTTGTTGATCCAAAGGGAGCTAACAAAGTCTGCAAGCTCCAGCGATCCATTTATGGACTGGTGCAAGCCTCTCGGAGTTGGAATAAACGCTTTGATAGTGTGATCAAAGCATTTGGTTTTGTACAGACTTTTGGAGAAGCTTGTATTTACAAGAAAGTGATTGGGAGCTCTATAGCATTTCTGATATTATATGTGGATGACATATTACTGATTGGAAATGATATAGAATTTCTGGATAGCATAAAGGGATACTTGAATAAGAGTTTTTCAATGAAAGACCTCGGTGAAGCTGCTTACATATTGGGCATTAATATCTATAGATATAGATTAAGACGCTTAATTGGACTTTCACAAAGCACATACCTTGACAAAGTTTTGAAGAAGTTCAAAATGGTTCAAGCAAAGAAAGGGTTCTTGCCTGTGTTACAAGTTGTGAACTTGAGTAAGACTCAATGTCCGACCACCGCAGAAGATAGAGAGAAACTGAAAGATGTTCCCTATGCTTCAGCCATAGGCTCTATCATGTATGCAATGCTGTGTACCAGACCTGATGTGTGCCTTGCTATAAGTCTAGCAGGGAGGTACCAAAGTAATCCAGGAGTGGATCACTGGACAGTGGTCAAGAACATCATGAAGTACCTGAAAAGGACTAAGGATATGTTTCTCATATATGGAGGTGACAAAGAGCTCATCATAAATGGTTACGTTGATGCAAGCTTTGACACTGATCTGGACGATTCTAAATCGCAAACCGGATACGTGTTTATACTGAACGGTGGAGCTGCCAGTTGGTGCAGTTCTAAACAAAGCGTTGTGGCGGGATCTACATGTGAAGCGGAGTACATAGCTGCTTCAGAAGTAGCAAATGAAGGAGTCTGGATGAAGGAGTTCATATCCGATCTCGGTGTCATACCTAGTGCATCGGGTCCAATGAAAATCTTTTGTGACAATACTGGTGCAATTGCCTTGGCAAAGGAATCCAGATTTCACAAGAGAACCAAGCACATCAAGAGACGCTTCAATTCCATTCGGGATTTAGTTCAAGTGGGAGACATAGAAATTTTCAAGATACATACAGATTTGGATGTTGCAGACCCACTGACTAAGCCTCTTCCACGAGCAAAACATGATCAACACCAAGGCTCCATGGGTGTTAGAATCATTACTTTGTAATCTAGATTATTGACTCTAGTGCAAGTGGGAGACTGGAGGAAATATGCCCTAGAGGCAATAATAAAGTTATTATTTATTTCCTTATATCATGATAAGTGTTTATTATTCATGCTAGAATTGTATTAACCGAAAACATAATACATGTGTGAATACATAGACAAACAGAGTGTCACTAGTATGCCTCTACTTGACTAGCTCGTTGATCGAAGATGGTTATGTTTCCTAACCATAGACATGAGTTGTCATTTGATTAACGGGATCACATCATTAGGAGAATGATGTGATTGACTTGACCCATTCCGTTAGCTTAGCACTTGATCGTTTAGTTTGTTGCTATTGCTTTCTTCATAACTTATACATGTTCCTATGACTATGAGATTATGCAACTCCCGGTTACTGGAGGAACACTTTGTGTGCTACCAAACGTCACAACGTAATTGGGTGATTATAAAGGTGCTCTATAGGTGTCTCCGAAGGTACTTGTTGGGTTGGCGTATTTCGAGATTAGGATTTGTCACTCCTATTGTCGGAGAGGTATCTCTGGGCCCACTCGGTAATGCACATCACTTAAGCCTTGCAAGCATTGCAACTAATGAGTTAGTTGAGGAATGATGTATTACAGAATGAGTAAAGAGACTTGCCGGTAACGAGATTGAACTAGGTATTGGAATACCGACGATCGAATCTCGGGCAAGTAACATACCGATGACAAAGGCAACAACGTATGTTGTTATGCGGTTTGACCGATAAAGATCTTCGTAGAATATGTAGGAACCAATATGAGCATCCAGGTTCTGCTATTGGTTATTGACCGAAGATGTGTCTCGGTCATGTCTACATAGTTCTCGAACCCGTAGGGTCCGCACGCTTAAAGTTCGGTGGCGATCGTAATTAGTTTTTTGTGTTTTGATGTACCTAAGGTTGTTCAGAGTCCCGGATGTGATCACGGACATGACGAGGAGTCTCGAAATGGTCGAGACATAAAGATTGATATATTGCAAGCCTATTTTTGGATATCGGAATCGTTTCGGGTGAAATAGGGATTTTACCGGAGTACCGGGGGGTTACCGGAACCCCCCCCCCCCCCGGGGGGGGGGGTTAATGGGCCTACCTGGGCCCTACCCAGGGCAGGCCGCGCGCCCCCTGCCCCCTAGTCCGAATAGGACAAGGAAGGGGGTGGCGCCCCCCTTTCCTCTTTCCCCCTTCCCCTTTCCTTCTCCAACAAGGCAAGAGGGGGGAGTCCTACTCTCGGTGGGAGTAGGACTCCTCCAGGCGCACCCCTAGGGGCCGGCCGCACCTCCCCCCTCCCTCCTTTATATACGGGGGCAGGGGGCACCCCATGACACACAAGTTGATCTTAGTGATTGTTCCTTAGCCGTGTGTGGTGCCCCCTTCCACCATATACCACCTCGGTCATATCGTAGTGGTGCTTAGGCGAAGCCCTGCGTCGGTAGAACATCATCACCGTCATCACGCCATCGTGCTGGCGAAACTCTCCCTCAACACTCGGCTGGATCGGAGCTCGAGGGACATCACCGAGTTGAACGTGTGCAGAAATCGGAGGTGCCGTACGTTCGGTACTTGGATCGGTCGGATCGGGAAGACGTACAACTACTTCCTCTATGTTGTGTCAACGCTTTCGTTGCGGGTCTACGAGGGTATGTAGACAACACTCTCCCCTCTTCTTTCTATGCATCACCATCACCATAATCTTGCGTGTCCGTAGGAAAATTTTGAAATTACTACGCTCCCCAACATATATATATATATGTGTGTGTGTGTGTGTGTGTGTGTGTGTGTGTGTGTGTATAGTGTTACTATTTATCACCCAGGGTGCGAAATAAGTTATTCTTCACCCGTGGTAATCTTACGATCGCTTTCTAAATAAATTACGTTTAGAATATAAATAGTTACATGCATATTGATTCAATATGTAAAATTTTGTATAAAAAACAATAATGTAGGTTATAAGACCAGAAAAATCACATTTTATGTATGTTTTACACTATGTTTTTATATTCGTAATTTTACGTAACATAAAATATTTTTAAAGTGAGTACATATTTTCTTACGTTCTCTTTTTATGTATGAAATAAGACATAATTTACGAAACATAAAAATGCGGCGCATTGATGTCAAAATAGAGAGGGGGTGAAGAATAACTATTCCTCACTCAGGGTGACGAATAGCGTGACCCTATATATATATATATAGTGTTACTATTCATCACCCCTTAAGAGTCTTCTTCTAATAACACCGAGCTTATTCTGATAACACTTGAGCACCGCTGGTCAATGATAACCGGACCGCACAGAAACCCCCCGAAAACTGTAGTTGCTATAAACCCACCCACCTTCTACCACGCACGAACCCCACCCCCGGTTAACCACCTTCTTCCCCCCACCTACCTCCCTTGCTCTCTCCTCTCCCGATCTGGATCAAGAGCTGGTCGGCGCCGCCCAACCTGCCCTCCCCAGCTAGCCGGTGAAAGTGCGTTATATCGACTAGAGGGGGGTGAATAGGCGATTTTTATGAAAGTCTTCAAAACGTGGAAGTTATGAAGACGGACGATAGAAATAAACCTATTACCCTGCAGCGGAAGGTAGACTACACTAGGCAAGCCATAGTCAAGTATTCAATAGAGTGAAAGCACAATGACTAATAGCAACAATGTAGTAAGGATCAGGTAGGAAGATATTATGAAGCCAAACAAAACACGCAGTCACTCAGTGAAGATAAAAGATAGTGCAATCATACAATGACTTCACAAGGAGTAATAGTACATAAAGAGAAGGGAAGGATGAAACCAGTGACTCATTGAAGACAATGATGTGTTGGACCAGTTCCAGTTGCTGTGACAACTATACGTCTGGTTAGGGCGGCTAGGTATTTAAACCTGAGGACACACAGTCCCGGACACCCAGTCCCAAACACGCGGCTCAGGGCACCCAGTCCCCACCGTATTCCCCTTGAGCTAAGGTCACACAGACCTCGCCCAATCACTCTGGTAAGTCTTCAAGGTAGACTCCCAAACCTTCACATACTTTGTTCACCAGCAATCCACAATGTCTCTTGGATGCTCAGAACGCGACGCCTAACCGGCTGGAGGATTCATAGTCCTCAAGTGTAATAAGTCTTCAGATCACACAGACAAGAAGACTTAAGTGATGCCTAATTCTCTTTGGCTCTGGGTGGTTAGGGCTTTATCCTCGCAAGGGATTCTCTCTCAAAGGCTTCGAGGTGGGTTGCTCTCAAACGACAAAAGCCGTACACTAACTCTGAGCAGCCAACCGTTTATGGTTGTAGGGGTGGGCTATTTATAGCCACTAGGCAACCCGACCTGATTTGTCCGAAATGACCCTGGGTCACTAAGGAACTGACACGTGTTCCAACGGTCAGATGTCAAACTCACACGACAACTTTACTTGGGCTACAAGCAAAGCTGACTTGTCCGACTCTGGACAAGATTCGCTCTCATAGTCTTCACTCAAAGACATAGGTTTTGATTAAGCATCACTTCAGTCATTCTGACTGGTTCTCTTGGACCCCACTTAACAGTACGGTGGTTCCTATGACTCAACAAAGAAGAAGAAAAAGAACTACGAAAGATCTAAGTCTTCGAGCTCCATAGGCTTCATGCGATGTCTTCTCTTGTCATAGTCTTCAATGTGAATATCTTCATATACCACCTTTGACTTCAATGTCTTCATACATTTTTAGGGGTCATCTCTGGTAGGAAAACCGAATCAATGAGGGACTTCTACCTGTGTTATCCTGCAATTCTCACAAACGCATTAGTCCCTCAACTAGGTTTGTCGTCAATACTCCAAAACCAACTAGGGGTGGCACTAGATGCACTTACAATCTCCCCCTTTTTGGTGATTGATGACAAACTAGTTGAAGTTTTCAACGGGGAATATAATATGTGAAATTGTAAAGGATAAGGAATTATCTTCATAAGTTGCAAGGGCTCCCCCTGAAGATGTGCATATAAGTAATTTGCTTTTGGAATGCAAATGCACATGGCAGGTTGTGTTTGTGGAGATCCTCTTCAACTTATGATGACAATCCACTATGCATGTGAAGGTATGTGAAGATAATGACATGCATAATGGAAAATGGACGTCTGCAAAATGATCTAAGTGCGGAATTTATTGTCGCACATGCGGAATTTATCATCGCATCACAAGGTGGCAAATAAGTAGCAGACGACCATCGAGTTTTAAGTGTTACAACTCAAAGAACCAAATGTATCAAAACGAGAGTTGTAAACATGAAGCAAAATATAAAGCACCCGCCCATATGGACCCGTTTGAAGACTATTAAACTCATATGCTTCTCCCCCTTTTGTCAGTAAGGACCAAAAAGGTTCGAAGACATAGAGCATCTACTCGTTCCCATGAAGAGTAGGTGAAGCAGTAGGGTCGTCGGTGGTGTTTGGCGGTGCAGAAGAGCTTGGAGCAGTGTCGAAGTGTGATGAAGGAGGCGGCGGTGAAGTAGCATCGTCGTCATCCTTGATCACTCTGGCATTGACAGTGGCAGCAGAGGAAGAGAACTCAGAGTCTTCAAGAGATAGAGTTCGTCGCAGCACTACCCTTCGAGGAGGTGTGGATTCAACTTGAAGCACTCAGAGAAGCCATCCTCTTGAAGATCATCTTCAGAACACATCAGCGTCAGCCCTTTCCATGTGCGGCGAGAGGTTTCATGGGAAACAAAAGCATTCTTGGTGGCAAGATTACGAATGCGATTAACATCCACCAAGAGGCTTTGCATTTGACGCGTCAGCCAGTCATGATGCATATCCTGTTTCTGATGAAGAGCCACAAGAAGCTCTCGGTCATTGAGAACACGAGTGCGCTTCTTGGGTCGTGGGGCAGTTGTACTGTCAGTGGCTTCAGTGAGAGCAGGATGCGGTGCACGTGTAGTGCCAGCCAAAGGATGCACATGAGTGACTGCTTCAACTCCTTCAATATTCTGAGAAAAACTCTGATGCTCTGCATTCTGAAGACTTAGAGGTTCCTTGGCAGGCTCAGGATAGATGGCTTCAATAGACATATCCACATCGGGCAGAAAAATCCGATGATTGCGAGCAGATGGCTGATATGAGATGGCAGAGTGAAGTTTGATCAGCCGCATTACCCATGGGGAGTAGAACTTCAAGCCAAATAGATCAGTGCCTAATGCAGCAAGTTGGCGAATGAAGAAGTCCTGTGCATTGAAGCATTTTCCATGAAGAATATAGAAGACCAAAGTCTTCATTGCACCTTCCAGCTTGGCATGTGGAGAGTGCCCTTTGATGGGCCAGAGAGTTCGCCTTATGATGTGATAAATGGTCCTTGGCAGATACTCTAGGTCTTCAACAAAGAACTCTTTGGGATATGCAGCATCTTGGGGTAATGGCTTCATCATACTGAGCATCTGACTCATGTTGGGTTCAGGCTTCTGAAAGATGCTCTCCACAGCTTCACTGTGAAGTTGACAGACAGATTCGTAGAGATCGCCGGGAGTGGGTAGACCAGTGAGCTCAATGATGTCAAAGGCTTTGGCTTCGTGATGAACGTTTCCTGTCATCCACTCCAGGACCCAAGTCTTCGGATCTCTGTTATACCCGCGGATGTGAAGTGTGGCATAGAATTGGAGCAGCAAATCTTCATTCCAATGCTCTTGGTCAGTGACGAACGGCAGCAACCCAACCTCCTTGAAGCAATCCAGAGCTTCTTCCAGACAGGGCAGACCAGCTATTGCTTCAATGTCAAGATGCTTGTGTGGGAAGATGCGACCTTGATTGTAGAGAATGCAAGAGTAATATCTTCGCTGCGGATAGCTCCAGAACCGATCAGATGATATTCTTTCCCTGGAGTAGGGGTTCCTGGAGCTATTGAAGAATGTGTTGTCTGCTCTGAAGCCATTGATATTGAAGGATCCAGGTGCTGATGCAGGACCTGGGAACCTGGGCAATCTTGGGATTGGCTTCTGTACCTGAGGCCTATGCTCAACATGATAGTCGAACTGATGACCGGCAGCAGGCGCAGGAACAGAAGCAGTGGGACCAGTGGCTTCGCTGACTTCCGGTGCTTTTGTTGGGGAGGGCTCCACATTAGCTTCAGCCATGATAGCGTCAGTGGCTTCATTGGTGTTTGTGGTGGCATCCTCAAGATTTTCAACCTCCACTTGACGAGCTGGAGGGTCGGTCACAATCACGTTCTCCTCGAGAACCGCTTCTTGGTGGGACAGGGGAGTAGCAGCTTGTGGAACTTCTTCTTCATCGGCTGATGCAGCCGGAATGTCTTCAGAAACTTCAGCTTCAGACGCAGAGACTGGAGGCCTTGGTCCTTTGCGAAGCCTGCGCAATACAGGCGACGCCTGTGTAGTTGGAGTTGGCTGGGCCTCAAAGTCTTCTTCCTCTTGTGGGCGATCAGCCCATGAAGCATCCTGAGTGATTGGCGTCAGAGGACGACCAATGCTGATTAGTTCGTTGTGCTCCAGCTGAGGAAGGACTGCACCATCTTCTACATGGTCATGGTGACCAATGTCTTCAGCAGCGATGGGATCAGCTGCTGGAAAGTCTTTAGCTTCATGAGCCTCTATGAAAGCAGGCTCATAGATTGTCAGTTGGCGTTCAGCGTCAGGACGAACCATGGAAATGGGTTCAACCATCAAGGGCTCTGTGGGAGCAGCCCGTTCTTTCTTGGTCTTCCTCTTCTTCTTGGAGGGGGCAGTAGGAGAGGCTTCAGGGTGTTTCCTCTTCCTAGCTTCAGCCTCAGCAGTCCTCGTCTTCTTCAGCTCTGAAGCGGTTGACCGGGCTTTTGGCTTCGAGCCAGTCATTCTAGTTGGGAAGACAATGGGATCTGCTTCCTGCCTTGGTGCGTCGGGTTCAGCCAAGGGCCTTGCGCTTCTCAGCCTCATTGTAGGCTTCCACACATCTGTCAGCCAAAACCTTCATGCGCTCACGAGAACCCTGAGCTTCTGCACGTTTCTTGAGAAAGGCTTCCTTGAGCTCGTGCAGCATAATCTTGAAGTTCTTCACCTCTTGCATGCTGAGCTTGGCCATATGCTTCTTGAACTGAGCCTTTTCAAAGTCAACCTTCTGCTTCAATTCAACAATGCGTTGGGCGATAGCTAGTTCTGAAGCAATGGCGCCATGGAAGGCGACACTGAGGCCAATGGGTAGTCGCAGATCTTCGAAGCTGATGTTTGGCATGTCAAACCACTCATTAATGAAGTTGTGGAGATTGTTACATCAAAGAGAGGCAGATCATTGAAGATTTTTGCTTCATCTTTGCTCTTGATGAGTTGCTCAAGAGCGTCATCTGCAAGATCTTCATCACTTGACAGATCAATGGCATCATTGCGCAGAATGGCAGCAGCTGTTAGCTCTTGGCTGGTGTGTGGCAGAGGCATCTTGACCTTCTGGGGCTTGGAGATGCGTGACAAATCTTCAGACTGCACACTGTCTTCAGGAGGTGCAGTTGCCAGAGGCTTCGCCCGTGAGATTTTTGGAGCAGAGGCAGGCTTTGAAGCTTTAGGCTGCTTCTTTGGCTTCGGCGCTGCAGGCGCTTCATCTGATTCAGCGTCATCTGCAGGCTCATCCACGGCTGTCCCTTGAACCAGGATATGGGTGATGAGACCTTCAAGGTTGTAGAAAGGACCGATGACATTGGGTTCTGCATCACGTGTGCCGTCAGCCCTTGGACCAGAAGGACCAGGGTTGAAGTCTAGTCCCAATGTCTTCTTGTTCTGCTTTGCTGAGTTCTGGGCAAACTGGAAGTTGCGTTTGAACAGAATGTCGTCATGGCACCATAGCAGGGACGATGGGTCAGCATCCGCAGGCTGTGGTCCACGGACCATGCATGGATAGAAGCCTTGTTCAACGGCTTCATCTCTGGTCCTGGGTTGAAGATTTTTGTAGAGGATGTCTCCCCATGGTCGCTTGATGGCATTCTTTTCAGCATATTCCCTGGTCACAAATCTGTACTTGAACCACTGTTCTGCCCAATAGCGTCGTATCCATTGGATTCGCGTCTTGCGCTGATTGTAATCCTCTTCAGGATCTGTCTTGTACAGCTCTGAGAGGTCATCGGGCAGATCTCTTGATGTTTCTCCACGAAGCTTTCTGCCACCCTTCCTTGTTGATTTCTCTGTAGCCATGAACTTTAAACTGAAAGGCTTCAATACGTTCAGAGGCTTCAAAGGTTTTCGCTTGCTGGACAAACAGGAACTGGCTTCGGGAGAATTTATGTGATGTTGTAAGAATTCTGCAAATGAATGCAGACTATGAGAACCAAGGGATTCTCCCACGGACATGTACCTGTGATAGCATTAAGGTGCGAGGGAAGGGGAAGAGGTTATATGCATTCTCAGAAGATTTTGAAGATAAATCAGTTTAGAAGACATTGACCTCATCGTGCGAAGACATTCACTCATAGACAAGGAGTTGATTGCAGATTTGTACGAATCCACGGATCAGTACAAGTGAGGAATCTAACTACTTTGTGAAGCATAAGTGAATATACTAGGCATGTTACGAGATGCAGTATGAAAGAGATCCAACTTGTGTGAATGGAAACTGCTTGTGGTAGAAAGTGATAAAGCTATAGGATCAAAGAGGCCGTAAAAAGGAGGTTTTATTTACCACACGAAGAACTGCTAGACGGAGTGGAAGAGGAGGCCGAGCAGTTCGATCGTTCGTGCCCTAACTTGGCGACGGAGGACACCTACGGTGACGGCGAAGAAGGCGATGTCCACGGTCGGCGTGAAGACGGCGTCGGAGAGGTTGCGGTAGCGAAGCGCTTCGTCACCGGCGTCGTCGAGGGCTAGCGGTGGCGCTAGGGTTCATGCGAGAGTGGAAGAAGAGATAATGACTGCTGTGATGTGTGTATTTATAGGTACAGGGGCGGCACTGCGTTATTACACAGGTGCCCCTGGCGATTCGCATCTAAGGAACATGTGGCCATCATGCAGCCTATTGGGGTTTGTTCCACATCCCACGCACGCCTAGATTGTCGGGTGGTCGTTCCCACTTCTCCGGGTATCAGGTAGAGGAATGAGCATTGAAAACGGACTTAATGGTTGTCTCTGTATGTTCTGCTGACAAGGACGTAGAGAAGACATTCGACAGTTTCAATAGAATGCATATGATTTGGAGAGATAGAGTTTGAGATAGAAAGCATAGAGAGGTTAGGGTCCGATCACATTCACTTAGTTCAAAAGATTCAACAAGAAGACATAGCTATAAGTGAATGTTGTAGAGGACAGAACACTAGTATATATATAGTGAAGAGAATCATGAAGATATGTTGAGATTGAAGCCAAACCAAATGTGAAGACATAGCAAATGTAACGCCATGAGTGAAACACTTCAAACAGAACATTTGGTGGTGGCGTTACCCACCGTATAGGAAGTATTAGACCCAGACACGGCGCACAATTATCGTGGCGCTCCGAAGACAAATTCCACATTAATGTATTCACACTTAGAATGTATGTCTTCATTGATTGAAGATATACTTTACTTCGTGTGTTGCACATCTAAGTCATCAATATGCATAAGTGTTAGGATGTGTGCCTGATCACAGGACATTTGAGGATTCCAGGATATTTAGCTCACACCGTAACTTGCAAAATCTCTTCTCATCCAAGGGCTTGGTGAAGATATCTGCCAATTGGTCTTCAGTGTTGACGTGTATGATATCAATATCTTCCTTCACAACATGATCTCTGAGAAAGTGATGACGAATTTCAATGTGCTTTGTCTTCGAGTGCTGAACTGGGTTGTTGGCAATCTTGATGGCGCTTTCATTGTCGCAGTAGAGTGGCACTTGCTTCAGATGAATGCCATAGTCCTTGAGTGTTTGCTTCATCCACAGAAGCTGAGCGCAGCAAGATCCAGCAGCAATGTATTCAGATTCAGCAGTGGAGAGAGATACACAGTTCTGCTTCTTTGAAGACCAACATACAAGTGATCGTCCCAGAAAGTGACATGTGCCTGATGTAGACTTGCGATCCACTTTGTCACCAGCATAATCAGCATCCGAGAATCCAACCAGATCAAACTCTGAGCCCTTTGGATACCATAATCCTAGAGTTGGGGTGTGAGCCAAATATCGAAGAATTCGCTTCACAGCTAAGTGATGCGACTCCTTTGGTGCCGCTTGGAATCGAGCACACATGCAAACACTAAGCATAATATCTGGCCTAGATGCACATAGATAAAGCAAAGAACCAATCATGGAGCGGTATACCTTTTGATCGAACTCTTTACCATTGTCGTCGGGACCCAGATGATGCTTGGCTGGCATTGGCGTCGTGAAGCCTTTGCAGTCTTGCATACCGAACTTCTTCAGGCAATCTTTGAGATACTTCTCTTGAGATATGAAGATGCCGTTGCGTTGCTGTCGTATTTGGAGACCGAGGAAGAACTTCAGCTCTCCCATCATGGACATCTGATATTGCTCTTGCATCATATATCCAAACTCTTCACTGTACTTCTGATTGGTGCAGCCGAAGATAATGTCATCCACATATATTTGGCACACAAACAGTTCACCATCATATGTCTTCGTGAAGAGAGTGGGGTCTAGGGAACCAGGTATGAAGCCTTTGCTCTTCAGGAAGTATTTGAGTGTGTCATACCAGGCCCGAGGGGCTTGTTTGAGGCCATACAGTGCCTTGTTGAGCTTGTATACCATGTCAGGATGTTTTGGATCTTCAAAGCCAGGCAGTTGTGCAACATACACTTCTTCTTCAATCTTGCCATTGAGAAAGGCGCTCTTCACATCCATTTGATATAGAAGTATGTTGTGATGATTGGCATAGGCCAGCAGTATGCGTATGGCTTCAAGTCTAGCCACAGGAGCAAATGTTTCATCGAAGTCAATGCCTTCCACTTGAGTATATCCTTGAACAACTAGACGAGCTTTGTTTCTGACAACTTGACCATGCTCATCTTGCTTGTTGCGGTATATCCATTTGGTGCCTATTATGTTGTGCTTTCGAGGATTAGGACGCTTAACCAGTTCCCATACATTATTCAGCTCAAACTGTTGAAGCTCTTCTTGTATAGCTTGAATCCATTCAGGTTCCATGAAGGCTTCTTCAACTTTCTTGGGTTCTGTTATTGAGACGAATGCGAAGTGCCCACAGAAATTTGCCAGCTGAGTTGCCCTTGGTCGAGTGAGCGGACCGGGTGCATTGATGCTGTCAATTATTCTCTCAATCTGCACTTCATTGGCAACACGAGGATGTACATGGCAAAGGTTTTGCTCTTGCTGATCATTGTCATTGTTAGTGGGATTTTCTTCAGGCTGAGCATTGTCTTTAGGTTGATCAGGTGCGGAGATGATAAGTTCCTCTTTAGGTTGAGCTTCAGAGGGTATGATTTCTCCAGTTCCCATTAGCTTGATTAATTCACTGGACGGAACTTCATCTAGCACATTTGGAAGGTGCTCTCTTTGTGAACCGTTAGTCTCATCAAACCGCACATCCACTGTTTCAACCACTTTGTAATGAAAGAGATTGAAGACTCTGTAGGAGTGCGAATCCTTTCCATATCCAAGCATAAAACCCTCATGTGCTTTTGGCGCGAATTTTGAAGTGTGATGTGGATCCTTGATCCAGCACCTAGCACCAAATACTCTGAAGTAACTGACATTTGGCTTCTTGCCAGTAAGGAGCTCATAAGATGTCTTATTCAGAAGCTTGTGAAGATAAAGATTGATTGTATGGCATGCAGTATCAATGGCTTGAGGCCGGAATTTTCTTGGAGTCTTGTATTCATCAAGCATCGTTCGGGCCATCTCAATGAGTGTTCTGTTCTTGCGTTCGATGACGCCATTGTGCTGTGGCGTGTATGGGGATAAGAATTCATGTGTGATTCCCAAGGTATCAAGATATGTATCAAGGCCAGTCTTCTTGAATTCAATGCCATTGTCACTTCTGATGTGCTTTATCTTGGCGCCATAGTTGTTCATTGCTCGATTGTCGAAGCGTCTGAAGACATCCTGCACTTCAGTCTTGTAGAGGATTATGTGCACCCAAGTATATCTAGAATAATCATCAACAATAACAAAGCCATAGAGGCAAGCAGTAGTAGTAAGAGTTGAGTAATGAGTGGGACCGAAGAGATCCATGTGGAGCAGTTTGAAGGGTCGAGTGGTTGTCAAGATTGTCTTCGAGGGATGTTTGGCCCTCGTCATCTTCCCTGCTTCACAGGCACCGCATAAGTGATCTTTCTTGAACTTGACGCCCTCGATGCCTATGACATGCTTCTTCTTTGCAAGGGTGTGGAGGTTCCTCATGCCAGCATGCCCTAGCCTCCGATGCCAGAGCCAGCATTCTGAAGCCTTTGCTAGAAGACATACGGCAAGCTGTGGTCCTGCCGAAAAATCTACCACGTACAAATCATCTTTCCGATACCCTTCAAACACTAGAGACTTGTCAGATTCCATTAGATACAAGGCAGCGATATTTTCCAAATATTACGATCATGTTCAAATCGCAAAGCATTGAGACAGACATTAAGTTGAAGCCAAGGGATTCAACAAGCATGACTTTATCCATGTGTTGATCCTTTGAGATTGCAACTCTACCTAGACCAATACCTTACTTTTACCAGTGTCAGCAAATGTGATGTGACTCTTGTCGGATGGACGTAAGGTTGAGTCCATAAGAAGGCTTCTTTTGCCAGTCATGTGGTTGGTACACCCACTATCAATAATCCATTCTGAAGACGCTGGTGTCATACCCTACAGTGCAGTTAGGGGGATAGGCTTCACGAAGAGAATTGTGAAGCAAAAACATTTGACGAACCAGTGGGTTATGAAAGCTTAGATCCAGATTAGGACTGATAGGGAGAGTAGCAAGCGATTCAGGAACGAAGTACATAGTAAGACCATTCAGGCATTTGATCTTGCGCCCTACAAGATGTTTAAGATCCCCAGCAATGGCGTCAGATGATTTTGGTTTTCTGCTAGAGACCTTTCCCTGCAAGAGAGAGTTAAGCTTTCTTAGCCACACACATCTTCAAGGGTGGCTTAGAAGCAATAAGTCTAAGTGCAGCATCTGAGAACTTTGGCTTTGGAGCCCTAGCAAAAAGTCTTGCAGGTGGACAATAGTACTCATAAGAATAAGCAGAATAGTTCTTGGTCTTATGAACATGGCGGTTTGATGAACCGTGCTCATATTCATAGGCCTGAGTATGGTTTCCCTGCAAAACATTTGTGTTAGTGCGACTCAGGTGAGTCCTCTGTCTGTATGAAGCCTTTGGACCGTATGAAGCCTGTGGTCTGAGGTTTGTCTTCTTCATGTATGGTGTCATGATGACATTCATAGGAAGATTCTCCAGACACTTTTTCGGAACCCAGATCTTCTTCATAGGCGGTCCATTCCTGCAGTTAGTACCAATGTACCTGGCAAACACTTCACCATTCTGATTTTTAAACAGTTTATAGTTTGCATCAAAGGATTCATCAATGACAATGGGGTTTGCACATGTGAAGATAGATAGATTGGATAGATCTGCTGAAGATTCCTTTGCAGCAACCCATGTGGTTTTGGGGTACTGCTCAGGTTTCCAGTAAGAGCCATCAGCATTCATTTTCCTTACGAACCCAACACCCTCTTTCCTCGGGTTTCGGTTCAAGATCTGCTTTTTGAGGACATCACATAGTGTCTGATGCCCTTTAAGACTTTTGTACATCCCTGTTTCAAGCAATGTCTTCAACCTAGCATTCTCATTAGCAATAGCAGTGGAATCCTCAGCAGAGGGGTTAGTTTCCACATCAACAGTTGAAGATATTGCAATAGTAGTAGTAGTAGTAGAACATTCAGCAACAATAGTAGCATTATCACGCTCAATGCCTTTAAGACATGGTGGTTCAAATCCTTCCTGAGCGGAACTGATCTGCTTGGCGTGAAGTGACTCATTTTCCTTTTGAAGATCTTCATGAGCCGCTCTCAATTTCTCAAGATCTTGCTTCCTTTGAACATAATCGTAGGAAAGCTTTTCATGAGTTGTTGAGAGCGTTTCATGACGACTTTCAAGTTCCTCATACTTAATGTGAAGATTTTTTATGTCTTCAATTAAGGACTCAGAACGAGTCATTTCAGCGCCTAACAGATCATCGCTTTTGTCTAACAGTTTTTGAATATGTTCCATGGCTTTCTGTTGTTCAGTTGCAATTTTAGCAAGTGTTTTGTAGCTGGGTTTTGAACCACAATCAGAGTCATCGTCACTAGATGTTTGATAGTGAGTAGTGCGTGTGTTTACCTTGGCACCGCGTGCCATGAAGTAGTAGGTAGGAGTAGAGTAGTCCTTGTCATTTGCATCGATGTCGGTGATGAGGTCATTGTCTTCAGTGTTGAAGATGGACTTGGCAACGTATGCTCTAGCCAGACTTGCGACGCCAGAATCGTACTCCTCCTCAGACTCCACCTCCGCCTCCTTAGAAGCGGACTCCTCCTCTGAATCCATTTCCTTGCCAACAAACGCACGTGCCTTGCCAGATGAGCTCTTCTTGTGTGATGAAGACCTTGAAGAAGACCTTGAAGAAGACTTTGAGTATTTCTTCTTCTTCTTGTCGTCAGAGTCATATTCCTTGCTCTTCTTCTTCTTTTTGTTCTCATTGTCCCACTGCGGACACTCAGAGATGAAGTGGCCAGGTTTCTTGCACTTGTGACATGTTTTCTTCTTGTAGTCATGAGCAGAAGCTTCATCATTCCTTGAGCTTGATCAGGAAGACTTTCTAAAGCCTTTCTTCTTGGTGAATTTTTGGAACTTCTTCACAAGCATAGCAACTTCCCTTCCAATGTCTTCAGGATCATCAGAACTGCTGTCAGATTCTTCTTCAGATGAGGAGACAGCTTTTGCCTTCAAGGCACGAGTTCGCCCATAGTTTGGACCGTAGATGTCTCTTTTCTCAGAAAGCTGAAACTCATGTGTGTTGAGCCTCTCAAGTATGTCAGACGAATCGAGTGTCTTGAAATCAGGACGTTCTTGAATCATCAGGGCTAGGGTGTCAAACGAACTGTCAAGCGATCTCAGTAGTGTCTTGATGACTTCATGCTTGGTGATCTCAGTAGCGCCAAGGGCTTGAAGCTCATTCGGTGATGTCAGTGAGTCGATCAAATGTGAGCTGGACATTCTCATTGTCATTTCTCTTGAAAGTGTGTTATATCGACTAGAGGGGGGTGAATAGGCGATTTTTATGAAAGTCTTCAAAACGTGGAAGTTATGAAGACAAACGATAGAAATAAACCTATTACCCTACAGCGGAAGGTAGACTACACTAGGCAAGCCATAGTCAAGTATTCAATAGAGTGAAAGCACAATGACTAATAGCAGCAATGTAGTAAGGATCAGGTAGGAAGATATTGTGAAGCCACACAGAACACGCAGTCACTCAGTGAAGACAAAAGATAGTGCGAACATACAATGACTTCACAAGGAGTAACAGTAAGTAAAGGGAAGGGAAGATGAAACCAGTGACTCGCTAAAGACAATGATTTGTTGGACCAGTTCCAGTTGCTGTGACAACTGTACGTCTGGTTAGGGCAGCTAGGTATTTAAAGCTGAGGACACACAGTCCCGGACACCCAGTCCTGAACACGTAGCTCAGGACACCCAGTCCCCACCGTATTCCCCTTGAGCTAAGGTCACACAGACCTCGCCCAATCACTCTGGTAAGTCTTCAAGGTAGACTCCCAAACCTTCACAGACTTCGTTCACCGGCAATCCACAATGTCTCTTGGATGCTTAGAACGCGACGCCTAACCGGCTGGAGGATTCATAGTCCTCAAGTGTAATAAGTCTTCAGATCACACAGACAAGAAGACTTAAGTGATGCCTAATTCTCTTTGGCTCTGGGTGGTTAGGGCTTTATCCTTGCAAGGAATTCTCTCTCAAAGGCTTCGAGGTGGGTTGCTCTCAAACGACAAAAGCCGTACACTAACTCTGAGCAGCCAACCGTTTATGGTTGTAGGGGGTGGGCTATTTATAGCCACTAGGCAACCCGACCTGATTTGTCTGAAATGACCCTGGGTCACTAAGGAACTGACACGTGTTCCAACGGTCAGATTTCAAACTCACACGACAACTTTACTTGGGCTACAAGCAAAGCTAACTTGTCCGACTCTGGACAAGATTCGCTCTCATAGTCTTCACTCGAAGACATAGGTTTTGATTAAGCATCACTTCAGTCATTCTGACTGGTTCTCTTGGACCCCACTTAACAGTACGGTGGTTCCTATGACTCAACAAAGAAGAAGAAAAAGACCTACGAAAGATCTAAGTCTTCGAGCTCCATAGGCTTCATGCGATGTCTTCTCTTGTCATAGTCTTCAATGTGAATATCTTCATATACCACCTTTGACTTCAATGTCTTAATACATTTTTAGGGGTCATCTCTGGTAGGAAAACCGAATCAATGAGGGACTTCTACCTGTGTTATCCTGCAATTCTCACAAACACGTTAGTCCCTCAACTAGGTTTGTCGTCAATACTCCAAAACCAACTAGGGGTGGCACTAGATGCACTTACAGCCGGCCGCCTTCTCTCCCTCCTACCGTCGCTTCCTCTCCTAGCCTCCCTCCCTACTCCCAACCTCCACCGGCCACCTCACGATTCACACCCCCTGATCCCACAGGCCGCGGCACCCATTCTATTGCCTTTAGGCCCCTGGCCTCCTTCCTCCCAACGCCGGAGCGCCCCTGTCTTCTTCCTCCTAGCGCAAGAGGTGCCGCACGCGACCATGCTCCGTGTGTTCCCTGCAGCTCCTCCATCCCCTGTCCCGACCCCAGATTCAGCGAGGAACCACCACACGGTGCCTCAGCCGTCGCCGTCGAGCTGCTCTAGATTGGGCAACAGGGGAGCCCCCGCGTGGCCATGCTCTGGATCCCCTGTCTTCCTCAACGGATCTGGCCTTCGCCAGCAACACCGACACTCAGGAGGTCCCACCACCGCATCCCCGACCCACCACTTTGCCTCCGCGACACGACCCGCTGCCGCGCTCCTCACCTCTGCTTCCTCTTGTTTGTGGTGGAGCGAAGAACCCCTGGATCCGTCAAGCTTGGCTCCCTCTTCCAGCCACGCAACCCCGCACCTCCCAGCGTGGACGTGTCCCATGGCGCTCACCCATGCGGGATCCCCCCTCCCTGGACTCCGGCAGTCCCCTTACATGTTCTTCGTTGACGGCAAGCAGTGCAGGTTGCTCTGCATTGCAGGTCGGTTGGATCGTTGCTGCAGTACCCAAATCGCTGGTGTTTTCACTGCTGCTTGCACACATCACCGGAGGTTCACCAGAGCACCCCCTCGCAGCTCTCTCCTTTTCCCCAACATGCAGTTCACCGGCGACGGCCTTCAGTTTGTTTTGGTTGCTCTCGATGCCATCGCCACAGTAGTACAGTGTGCTCATGATGGTCTTGTGTGTATGTGTGTGTTTTGCATGGTACCCAGCCAGAGGCCTATGTTCCTGTACAAATGCAAAAATAGCATAAAAATGAAGTGCACTGCTCTTGTATCCAAGTTTTAGTTCCCCTCGATATACATTGGACATACAAAATAACTGTGTCGAGAGATTCACATTTGTCCACAGAGGTTCAGTTTCTATTGCGTGAGAGGTTCACTTCATGCCTTTTTGTTTTCTTGAGGTTTGCTCAACTATACTATGCGTTCCTTTTCGTTTTGAAAAAATAAAAATAAAAATTGCGTGCAGTCCTCTATCATGACATTGCAGTGTGCTTTCCTGTCTGATGCAGCACACTAATAGGGTCCGCTTAACCCTATGAATCAAGTTAGAAAAAGACAAGAAAAATCATGCTAGAAAAAGACAAGAAAAATCATGCGATGCACTTAGACTTGTGTCTAGGTTCATTTTTCGCTTGATGTGGTTCACTTAACCTCTTCTCTGCAGTACACTCTTATTCTTAAAAAAAATTAGAAAGAAAAAGACAACAAAGAACTCATGCGGTTCACTTACGCCCAATGTGGAGTAGAGAAAAAATGTTACCGAAACGATAAAGAAAGTAATGAGGTTCACTTCTCCATACTTTTGCGTTTTACTTACGCCCAACGTGAAGTGCGGTCCACTTGCTCGCCTAAGAAAATTTACGTCTTAATAAAAGAAATCATGAAGTTCGCTTGCCCGTTTGATGCAGTGCAGTTTTCAATTTAAAAGCAGTGCAGTTTTCTTCCTTGTGTCTTCAAAAATTTACGTCCCACAAAAAAGACATCATGCAGCCCGCTAGTCCATCTGATGCAGTGCGGTTTTCACTCTAAAGGCAGTGCGGTTTCTTCCTCGTCTTCAAAAATTGACGTCCCACAAAACAGAAACCATGTAGTTCTCTTACCCGTCTCATGCAGTGCGGCTTTTCGTCGGTTGCAGTACGGTTTTCAGTCGGATGAAGTACGCACGTCGATTTGGGTGTCGCGAAGAACAGAATGTCCGCATTTTGGTAATTCGAAATTCCTCTTAAACTGTAAAGAATTAGAGAGAGTGTTCTACATGAAAAAATTGTGCCTCATCGATATCTTTCCAACAGAGTATCGTTTGAATCAGTTCGACTAGTGGTTTGTAAAAAATTCACGAAAAACGGCCACTGCCGCTCGTCGTCCGCCGCACGATTTTCAGAATTAACTTAAAACTGTAAGGAATCTCAAAAACATTTCAACATATGAAAGTTGCGCCTCGTCCATAGCTTTTCAACGGTATATTACACGCCACGTTTCAACAAAGGGTTAAAAAACTGGAGCGAAAACAGTACCGAAAATTTGAATTTTTTTGAAAAATAGAATTCCGCGATTTAGTAAATTTGAAATTGCTCTTAAACCATAACGAATTAGAGAAAACAATAGTTATGAAAAAGATGCGCCTCGACGATATCTATCCAACGGTGTATCATTTGCCTCATTCCGACGAGCGGTTTAGAAAAAAACATGAAAAAATGCTTGCTGCCACTCTTTGTGGGCCGCACCGTTTTCGAAACTGCTCTTAAACCGCGGGGAATCTCGAAAAGTGTTCAACATGGTGAAGTTGCGCCTAATCCGTAGCTTTCCAACGGTATATTACACGCCTCATTCCGATAAACGGTTAAAAATTAGAGCAAAACAGTACCGAAAAAACACTACGCGCAGTTTTTTCCGACACGAAGTTCATTAGTCTCTGTAATGCAGTGCTCTTGCTAAAGAAAGTGCAGTGCCCTCGCGTTGAGCATGCAGTGCGGAAGTGTTATCAGAATAACTATTCTGATAATATTATTAGAATAGACGGGCTATATATATTGTTGACGTTATTGTTGTTGACGTTACCCTTGAGGTAAAAGGTTGGGAGAAAAACTATAAGCCGTGTCTTTCTCTGTGTCCGACTGAAACTTCATACCCATAAGTATTGCATGAGTGTTAGCAACTGTGAAAGACTATATGATAGTTGAGTATGTGGACTTGTTGAAAAGCTCTTATATTGACTCTTTCCGATGTTATGATAAATTGCAATTGCTTCAATGACTAAGATTATAGTTTGCTAGTTTTCAATGAAGTTTCTGATTCATACTTTACATTGTGAATAGATTGTTACTTTAGCATAAGAAATCATATGACTACACATATATATGTTGTTATTCTAAGAATGATCATGATGCCCTCATGTCCGTATTTTTATTTTATCGACACCTCTATCTCTAAACATGTGGACATATTTTTCGATATCGGCTTCCGCTTGAGGACAAGCGAGGTCTAAGCTTGGGGGAGTTGATACGTCCATTTTGCATCATGCTTTTATATTGATATTTATTGTATTATGGGTTGTTATTACACATTATGTCACAATACTTATGCCTTCTCTCTTATTTTACAAGGTTTACATGAAGAGGGAGAATGCCGGCAGCTGGAATTTTGGGCTGGAAAGGAGCAAATATTAGAGACCTATTCTGCACAAATCCAAAAGTCCTAAAACTCCATGAAAGTCAGTTTTGGAATATATTAAAAATATTGGGCGAAGAAAGCACCAGAGGGGGCCAGCCACCATCCACGAGCTTCAGGTATAAGGTGTCTTTTTCCTGGGAAAAAATACGAAGCGCCGCCGTCTCGAGGCAGAACCTTGGCGGAACCAATCTAGGGCTCCGGCGAAGCTGTTCTGCCGGGGAAACATCCCTCTGGGAAGGGAAAATCGTCACCATCGTCATCACCAGCAATCCTTTCATCGCTAGGGGTCAATCTCCATCAATATCTTCACCATCACCAACTCCTCTCAAACCTAGGAGGATTGGTACCTGTGGGTTGCTAGTAGTGTTGGTTACTCCTTGTAGTTGATGCTAGTTGGTTTATTTGGTGGAAGATTATATGTTCAGATCCTCTATGCATATTAATACCCCTCTGATTATGAACATGAATATGATTTATGAGTAGTTACATTTGTTCCTGAGGACATGGGAGAAGTCTTGCTATAGTAGTCGTGTGAATTTGCTATTCGTTCGATATTTTGATGAGATGTATGTTCTCTTTCCTCTAGTGGTGTTATGTGAACGTCGAATACATGACACTTCACCAGGCCTAGGGGGAGGCATTGGGAAGTAATAAGTAGATGATGAGTTGCTAGAGTGACAGAAGCTTAAACCCTAGTTTATGCGTTGCTTCGTAAGGGGCTGATTTGGATCCATATGTTTCATGCTATGGTTAGGTTTACCTTAATTCTTATTTCGTAGTTGCGGATGCTTGCGAGGGGGGTTAATCATAAGTGGGATATATGCTTGTCCAAGGAAGGGCAGTACCCAAGCACCGGTCCACCCACATATCAAATTATCAAAGTAACGAACACGAATCATATGAGCGTGATGAAAACTAGGTTGACGATAATTCCCATGTGTCCTCGGGAGCGCTTTCTTTTATATAAGAGTCTATCCAGGCTTGTCCTTTCCTACAAAAAGGAATGGGCCACCTTTCTGCACCTTGTTTACTTTTATTACTTGTTACCCGTTACGAATTACCTTATCACCAAACTATCTATTACCTATAATTTCAGTGCTTGCAGAGAATACCTTACTGAAAATTGCTTGTCATTTCCTTCTGCTCCTTATTGGGTCTGACACTCTTACTTATCGAAAGGACTAGGATAGATCCCCTATACTTGTGGGTCATCACACCGCTGCAAATCACTGCTTCCCTGTTCAAAGGGACTATCTATTTAGTTTTATGATTGTGTCATCACCTTTTGAAATAAGCGCCAGAACCTGAGAGCATTGTTGTCATGCTCATGCATTGTGTGTAGCCAATGTTGGGTGCATCATGACTGGATGTTTTCTACCATGAATTACAATGTTAGTCGTTGCTTTAACTTTGGAGGTGTTCTGCATTTATGTTTTGCGGTCTCGAAAAGGGCTAGAAAGATACCACTATTGTCATATTATATCATGGTTGTTTTGACAACGTGTTGTTGTTTGAGATATCTTATTATTGCTCGCTAGCTGATTATGTCATTGATATGAGTTAATATAATTTTCAAGAGTTATTGTCGACATGGTTAGTTATAATCTTGGCTGAAAACCTGGGTGTTGTTTAAGCTTATTTATGCAAACAAGAGCAACAGAGTTCGTAAAAGTTTTTCTTTTTCACTTTCAGTTTATAAACTGAATTACTTGAGGACAAGGAAAGGTCTAAGCTTGGGGGAGTTGATACGTCCCCGTCGTATCTAATTTTTCTAACGCTTTTCCTCTTGTTTTGGACTCTAATTTGCATGATTAGAATGAAACTAACCCGGACTGATGTTGTTTTCAGCAGAACTACCATGGTGTTGTTTTTGTGCAGAAATAAAATTTCTCGGATTGGAACGAAACTTTGCAAGGAAGAATCAAGAAAAATACTAGAGCCAAGAACCACCTGAGGGGGGCACCTGGGTGGGCACAACCCACCAGGGCGCCCCCTCCCCCTCCAGGCGCACCCAGGTGGGTTGTCTCCACCTGGTGGCCCCGCAGACCCTGAAACCGACGCTATAAAATCACATATTTCCAGAAAAAAAATCAGAGAGGAAGAATTATCTCATTTCGAGATACGGAGCCGTCGTCACCTCCTGTTCTTCATCAGGAGGCCAGATTTGGAGTCCGTTTGGGGCTCCGGAGAGGGGGGTCTTCCGTTTTCTTCATCACCAACCCTCCTCCATCGCCAATTCCATGATGCTCTCCACCAAGAGTGAGTAATTCCATCATGGGCTCGCTGGTCGGAGAGGAGTTGGATGAGATTCATCCAACAATCGAGTTAGTTTTGTTAGGGCTTGATCCCCGATATCCACTATGTTATGAGATTGATGTTGCTATGACTTTGCCATGCTTAATGCTTGTCACTTTGGGCCCAGGTGCCATGATTTTCATATCTGAACCATTTATGTTGTCACCATTATATCTATGTTCTAGATCCGATCTTGCAAGTTATAGTCACCTACTACGTGTTATGATCCAGTAACCCCGGAGTGAAAATAGTCGGGACACTTCCCGGTGATGACCGTACTTTGAGGAGTTCATGTATTCACCGTGTGTTAATGCTTTGTTCGGGTTCTCTATTAAAAGGAGGCCTTAATATCCCTATTTTCCAATAGGACCCCGCTGCCACGGGAGGGTAGGAAAAAATAAGCCATGCAAGTTCTTTCCATAATTAAGCACATATGACTATTTGTGGAATACATGCCTACATTATATTTATGAATTGGAGCTAGTGACGTATCGACGTAGGTTATGACTGTTATATGATGAATATCATCCGACAAATCACCGATCCAATGCCTACGATTTTCCTACATATTGATCTCGCTAAGTTACTATTGCTGCAGTTACTATTGTCACTTCTACAAAACTATTACTATCACTGTTACCGTTACTATTGTTGCTGTAACTACTATCAAATCTATCATATTACTGTGCTACTGATCACTTTGATGCAGATAATTAATCTCCAAGTGTGGTTGAATTGACAACTCAACTGCTAATACTTGCAAATATTCTTTGGCTCCCCTTGTGCAAATCTATAAATTTGGGTTGAATACTCTACCCTCGAAAATTGTTGCGATCCCCTATACTTGTGGGTTATCAGAGAGCTCCTTTAAACCGTGGATGGCCAGTCCATGAAGGACATCGTCTTCAACTTCAATGAACAAATCAATTATCTGCAAGGCCAAATTTATGATCTTCAATATCTAAATTTTGAGTATGAAGCAAGGTTCAAAGGTATGAGTTTACCTGTAAGTTTCAGTACTCGAGATACTTGTGCATCCTCTTATGATGGTGAACCCCTACCATGGAAGACGGACGACAAGCCTACCACCTCATCACCACCACCATCACCAAAGAAGGCGACTTAAGCACACGGGTATGGGCACTCCCCTTGGCTTGTGCCAAGCTTGGGAGAGGTGCCCCAGTATCGTATCACCATCACTTTTATTATCTTTACCTATCTTAGTTCGATCCTTAGCTATTTCGTGATTTAGTTGAATAAAATTTTATGAAAGGATCGAGAAGAGGTGTCTAGAGGGGGGTGATTAGACACTAAGTGCTAAAAGTTGCAGTTTTTAATTTCTTTAGGTTGAAGTGGAGTTTTGGCACAAGTTTAACAAACACAATACATATCAAGCCAGCATGCAAAGAGTATATGAGCAGCAGAAAGTAAAGCATGCAACTTGCAAAATGTAAAAGGATGGGATTGGAGTGTGCAAATGCAATTTGGAGACACGGAGATTTTTGAGACGTGGTTCCGATAGGTGGTGCTATCGTACATCCACGTTGATGGAGACTTCAACCCACGAAGGGTAACGGCTACGCGAGTCCACGGAGGGCTCCACCCACGAAGGGTCCACGAAGAAGCAACCTTGTCTATCCCACCATGGTCGTCGCCCACGAAGGACTTGCCTCACTAGCGGTAGATCTTCACGAAGTAGGCAGTCTCCTTGCCCTTATAAACTCCTTGGTTCAACTCCACAATCTTGTCAGAGGCTCCCAAGTGACACCTAGCCAATCTAGGAGACACCACTCTCCAAGAAGTAACAAATGGTGTGTTCATGATGAACTCCTTGCTCTTGTCCTTCAAATGATAGTCTCCCCAACACTCAACTCTCTCTCACAGGATATGGATTTGGTGGAAAGAGGATTTGAGTGGAAAGCAACTTGGGGAAGGCTAGAGATCAAGATTCATATGGTAAGAATGGAATATCTTGGCCTCAACACAAGTGTAGGTGGTTCTCTCTCAGAAAAAGTAAGTTGGAAGTGTAGGTTTGTTCTGATGGCTCTCTCCACAAATGAAGAGGTGGTGGAGGGGTATATATAGCCTCTACACAAAATCTAACCGTTACACACAACTAGCCAATCTCGGTGGGACCGAATATATAAACTCGGTCGGACAGATTCAGCAAATCTTGTGACTGTTAGGGTTTTTGGTGGGACCGACTGGATCAACTCGGTGGGACCGATGTGCTAGAGTTAGGGTAAATCCAAAACTCGGTTTGACTGATTACTCAAACTCGGTGGGACCGATTTGGGTAATAAGCGAAATAGAGAGTTGGCCAAGCAAACTCGGTGGGGCCGATTGCATATCTCGATGGGACCGAAAATATTGCAATGGGTAACAGCGAGTTTGCAAGCCCATCTCGGTGAGACCGAGATCCCATCGATGGGACCGAACTGATTAGGGTTTGTGGCAGTGGCTATGTCAACTGAACTCGGTGGCTTCGGATAGAAAGAATCAGTGGGGCCGAGTTGGATATTTGGTGTGGGACATATTTGGAAGTGAGAAAGTGGTCGAGGGCTTTGGAGCATATCACTAAGCACTTTGAGCAAGCAAGCCATTAAGCAACATCTCATCCCTTCTTAATAGTATTGGCTTTCCTATAGACTCAATGTGATCTTGGATCACTAAAATAGAAAATGTAGAGTCTTGAGCTTGGAGCTTGAGCCAATCCTTTGTCCTTAGCATTTTGAAGGGGTTCCACATCCTCTAGTCCATGCCACTTCATTGTTGAACTTATCTGAAACATACTAGGTAAAAGTGTTAGTCCAACAAGAGGTATGTTGACATTAATTACCAAAACTACCTAGGGAGCACTTGTGCTTTCAATCTCCCCCTTTTTGGTAATTGATGACAACATACATCAAACCTTTAGAAAAAGATGTAGAGAATAGTAAGTAAAGCTTTGGAAAGATATGTAACATGCATAGGCTCCCCCTACATGTATGCAATCAAGTGAATATGGAATATAGAAGCATGTGAATGCACAAACATGACAGAGTAAGCAATGTGTTGCATGTATCTTGGCTATATGCATCAGAGAAAATGATGTGAATACGAGAAATGTACCTTCATGCTCATGTGTAGGATCGAAAGTATGTCTAGAGGGGGGTGATTAGACTACTTGACCAAATAAAAACTTATCATTTTCCCAATTTTAGTTCTTGAAAGATTTTAGCAACTTTGGACAAGTCGAGCAATCTTAACACAATTCAAGCAAGCATGCAAAGAGTATATGAGCAGCGGAAAGTAAAGAATGCAACTTGCAAGAATGTAAAGGGAAGGGTTTGGAGGATTCAAACGCAATAGGAGACACGGATGTTTTTGTAGTGGTTACGATAGGTGGTGCTATCGTACATCCACGTTGGTGGAGACTTCAACCCACGGAGGGTAACGGTTGCGCGAGTCCACGGAGGGCTCCACCCATGAAGGGTCCATGAAGAAGCAACCTTGTCTATCCCACCATGGCCATCGCCCACGAAGGACTTGCCTCACTAGCGGTAGATCTTCACGAAGTAGGCGATCTCCTTACCCTTACAAACTCATTGGTTCAACTCCACAATCTTTTTGGAGGCTCCCAAGTGACACCTAGCCAATGTAGGAGACACCACTCTCCAAGAAGTAACAAATGGTGTGTTGATGATGAACTCCTTGATCTTGTGCTTCAAATGATAGTCTCCCCAACACTCAACTCTCTCTCACGGGATATGGATTTGGTTTAAAGAAGATTTGAGTGGAAAGCAACTTGGGGAAGGCTAGCGAACAAGATTCATATGGTAAGAATGGAATATCTTGGCCTCAACACAAGTGTACGTGGTTCTCTCTCTCGGAAAAAGTAAGTTGGAAGTGTAGGTTTGTTCTGATGGCTCTCTCCATGAATGAAGAGGTGGTGGAGGGGTATATATAGCCTCCACACAAAATGTAACCATTACACAACTTGCCAATCTCGGTGGGACCGAATTGTTAAACTCGGTCGGACCGATTCAGCAAAGCTAGTGACCGTTTGGGTTTTTCGGTGGGACCGACATGCAACTCGGTAGGACCAATATGATTAGGGTTAGGGCATAACGTAATCTTGGTGAGACCGATTACACAAACTCGGTGAGACCAATTTTGGTAATAAGCTAACCAGAGAGTTGGTCAGGTAAACTCGGTGGGACCGATCGCTCATTTCGATGAGACCAAAACGTTATGAAGGGAAAACAGAGAGTTTACATTGCAATCTCGGTGGGACCGATCGCTCATCTCGGTGGGACCGAAACGTTACAAAGGGAAACAGAGAGATTACAATCCCATCTCGGTGAGACCGAGATCCCTATTAGTAAGACCGATTTGCCTAGGGTTTGTGGCAGTGGCTATGACATTTGAAACTCGGTGGCGCCGGATAGAAAGAATCGGTGGGGTCGAGTTTGACTTTTGGTTTAGGTCATATGTGGATGTGAGAAAGTAGTTGAGGGTTTTGGAGCATATTACTAAGCATTTTGAGCAAGAGCCTCATTAAGCAACACCTCATCCCTCCTTGATAGTATTGGCTTTTCCTATAGACTCAATGTGATCTTGGATCACTAAAATAGAAAATGTAGAGTCTTGAGCTTCAAGCTTGAGCCAATCCTTTGTCCTTAGCATTTTGAGGGGTCCACTTTTCTCATCCATGCCATGCCAATCATTGAGCTTTCCTGAGATATTAATCTTGAAATAGCATTAGCTCAATGAGCTATATGTTGTTAGGAATTACCAAAACCACCTAGGGATAGTTGCACTTTCATCATGAGTCCTTTTTGCAAACAGTATGTACATCAGCAAGATTTTCTCATACGCATGACTGTGATGCATATACTTACCTTGTGGTCTTGAGTTGCCTTAGGATGGAATGAACCTGCGTAAACAAGGTTAGATAACATAGATACACCTACTGGCCAGAGCAAACAAAAGAAACCACAAGAGTACCAAGACTGGGATGACATGTAGAGTGAGTACTAAGTACCACATTGGATATAGACATGTCCCCAAAGGTAAAGATGTGCAATAAATTCAAGGATTTCCTCCCCTTAGATGTCTTACTCCTCCTGAATCTAGCATGGGATACTGGGAGAAGATAGGGAACAGAAAATCATAGCAAAATCAGAGCTCAAAGGAAATAAACAGAGCTAATGCAAACGAGCAAATAAAAACATGTATTTCTCCTCTTGAACACATGTGACTTCTCTCCTCTTGAACACCAAGCATCTGGGGTCCTTGATGATTACTCTTTCTTCCCTTGAGTATTCTCTCCCCCTATAGATATGATTAATCTTTGATGTGATCTCTCCCCCCCCCCTTTGACATCAATTTCCAAGAAGGGTTCTTTTGGATTTCGTCACGATGGGTGATACGTCTCCGTCGTATCTATAATTTTTTATTGTTCCATGCCAATATTCTACAACTTTCATATACTTTTGGCAACTTTTTATACTATTCTTGGGACTAACATATTGATCCAATGCCCAGTGCCAGTTCCTGTCTGTTGCATGTTTTTGGTTTCATAGAATATCCATATCAAACGGAGTCCAAACGGGATAAAAACTAACGGAGATACTTTTTGGAATATTTGGAAAATTCCAGAAGGAAAATCCACGTGAGACGGTGCCCGAGGTGGTCACGAGGCAGGAGGCGCGCCTGCCCCTTGGGCGCCTACCCTCGTGAGCCACCCGTAAGGCGGTTGACGCTCTTCTTTTGCCGCAAGAAAGCTAATTTTCGGGGGGAAATCACAGCGAAGGTTTCAGGCCAATCGGAGTTACGGATCTCCATATATACACGAAACGGTTAAACAGAGCCAGGAACGCAGAAACAGAGAGAGATAGAGAGACAGGTCCAATCTCGGAGGGGCTCTCGCCCCTCCCACGCCATGGAGGCCAAGGACCAGAGGGGAAACCCTTCTCCCATCTAGGGAGGAGGTCAAGGAAGAAGAAGAAGAAGAAGGGGGCCCCTCTCCCCCTTGCTTCCAGTGGCACCGGAGTGCCACCGGGGGCCATCATCATCACCGTCATCTTCACCAACAACTTCACCGCCTTCACCACCAACTCTTCCCCCCTCTATGCAGCGGTGTAACCTCTCTCTTACCCGATGTAATCTCTACTTAAACATGGTGCTCAACGCTATATATTATTTCCCTATGATGTATGGCTATCCTATGATGTTTGAGTAGATCCGTTTTGTCCTAATGGCTATTTGATAATCAAGATTGGTTTGAGTTGTATGTTTTATTATTGGTGTTGTCCTATGGTGCTCTCCGTGTCGCGCAAGCGTGAGGGATTCCCGCTGTAGGGTGTTGCAATATGTTTATGATTTTCTTATGGTGGGTGGCGTGAGTGAACAGAAGCACAGACCCGAGTAAGTAGGTTGTTTGCGTATGGGATAAAGAGGACTTGATGCTTTAGTGCTATGGTTGGGTTTTACCTTAATGAATCTTTAGTAGTTGCGGATGCTTGCTAGAGTTCCAATCATAAGTGCATATGATCCAAGTAGAGAAAGTATATTAGCTTATGCCTCTCCCTCAAATAAAATTATAATAATGATTACCGGTCGAGTTATCGATTGCCTAGGGACAAATAACTTTCTCGTAACAACAAACTCTCTACTAAACCTAACTTAGTTGTGTCTTTATCTAAACAGCCCCTACTTTTTGTTTACTTGCTCTTTATTATCTTGCATACCTATCCAACAACACCTACAAAGTACTTCTAGTTTCATACTTGTTCTAGGTAAAGCGAATATCAAGCATGCGTAGAGTTGTATCGGTGGTCGATAGAACTTGAGGGAATATTTGTTCTGCCTTTAGCTCCTCGTTGGGTTCGACACTCTTATTTATCGAAAGAGGCTACAATTGATCCCATATACTTGTGGGTTATCAAGACCTTTTTCTGGCGCCGTTGCTGGGGAGCAATAGTGTGGGGTGAATATTCTCGTGTGTGCTTGTTTGCTTTATCACTAAGTAATTTTTATTTGTTGTTCTTAGTTGTTCTTTATCTTTAGTTATGGATATGGAACACAAAATACCAAAATAATTAGGTGTACTTGCTACTCATGGAGGTGGGGAACCTCCTAAAACCCTCGATGTTGGTTATGTAAAAAATATTATGTACTACTTTAATGATCCTGAGAAAACCCCATTCAATTATGTAATGGGAGTAACGTTGGATCAACGTGAATACTTTAGGGATTACCGCTTGACACAAAAAGGGAAACTATTATGGGATCAAATTCATATATTGAAGTGGTATGCTTGGCAAGTATGCTTGAGTTATGATATTTCTTGTTGCTCTAGGATGAAGGCTCCACACCTTCCCTTTTCATGTGAATTTAATGATAATGAAACCTTAGCTTCTTATGCTAGAGGTATATATGATTACTATGATGTGGAACAAATAGAAGAATTTGTTGCTTTTAAGGGTGCTTATGAAATTGAATCTTTGTTTGAAAAGAATGAAGCTTATGATGATGATGTTTATAGGCCTGAAAATTTAGCTATCTTAAAATATTGCTATGATAATTATGAATATAATTCCTATATTATTGCGCTTATTGAGAAAGTCTCCGCTGTCCAAGAAGAGACTAATATTTTGCAGGAATCTATGGAAGAAGAAGTTGATGAAACTGTGAGCTCATTGGATGAAAAAGATGATGAGGAGAGCGAAGAACAAAAGGAGGAGGAGCAGATTGATCACCTGTGCCCACCTTCTAATGAGAGTAACTCTTCAACTCATACATTATTTAATTCCCCTTCGTGCTTACTGTTGGTGTCAAAACCGGCGGATCTCGGGTAGGGGGTCCCGAACTATGCGTCTAGGCCGGATGGTAACAGGAGGCAGGGGACATGATGTTTTACCCAGGTTTGGGCCCTCTTGATGGAGGTAAAACCCTATGTCCTGCTTGATTAATATTGATGATATGGGTAGTACAAGAGTAGATCTACCACGAGATCAGAGAGGCTAAACCCTAGAAGCTAGCCTATGGTATGATTGTTGTTCGTCCTATGGACTAAAACCCTCCGGTTTATATAGACACCGGAGAGGGCTAGGGTTACACAGAGTCGGTTACAATGGTAGGAGATCTACATATCCGTATCGCCAAGCTTGCCTTCCACGCCAAGGAAAGTCCCTTCCGGACACGGGACGGAGTCTTCAATCTTGTATCTTCATAGTCCAGGAGTCCAGCCGAAGGTATAGTCCGGCTATCCGGACACCCCCTAATCCAGGACTCCCTCAGTAGCCCCCGAACCAGGCTTCAATGACGACGAGTCCGGCGCGCAAATTGTCTTCGGCATTGCAAGGCGGGTTCTTCTCCAAATTCCGTGTACCTGTTGAACAGTGTCCGGTTTCTTGTAAATGTAATGCTCCTTGGCTTCTACGCCCAATAATGGCCATTTTCCACGGGTCAAATGAATACGAAAAGTCAGGGTGTTTTTTATATTTACACCCCTAGCCGCGTGAATGAGCCGCCTATTTAAGGGGACGAGGATTTAGATCCAAACCACACCTTCTCCCTTCCACGAGTATTCATCAGAGCGTATCCAACAGAGGTCCATTCCATCATGGCCGGCCGCTGCAGCTCCTCCTCTCGCCCTTCCAGCCCTCAACCTAGAGATTGGAAGAGGTGCTCCATCCCGCACAGCAAGCTAGTGACGCTCTAGACCAAGGGATTTCTCCCCCCGGCCTATATGGTCCCGGTTCAAGCCGGACTTGCCACCTATAATGGCGGAGAGCAAGCGGAGAGCGCCCCCAATCCCTCCAAAGGAGAGCGGGTATGCCTTGCCCCTTACTTAATAAGAGGGCTCGGATTTCCAATTCATCCGTTTCTCCGGGGGCTTCTGAAGTTCTATGGCCTCCAGCTGCACAACCTCACGCCTGCCTCCATATTGCATATCACGGCTTCGTAGCCCTTTGTGAGATGTTCTTGGGCTGCGAGGCTCATTCCGCGCTATGGAAAAGGCTATTCTGTCGTGTGCCCCGCTCTAAGGAGGGGTCAATATATCGGGTGGGCGGAGCCGAAGTGTGGTGCATCGCCGGGACCGGATATCTATCCGGAACCCCAAAGAAGGCGTCCGAGGACTGGCCTTCGGAATGGTTTTATATAGAGGACGTCCCCTTGCCGGATCCTGTCCGGATCGGCCTCCCTGAGTTCAACAGTGCTCCCCTAAAGAAGAGCCTAAGCTGGCGTCCATGGAGCCCTCAGAGGGAAAGTGACAGGGATGTTATTTACCTGATGGGCCGGATAAGGTTGTTAGCTCATTCCGGACTGACCATGATCGGGGTCATGGCCGCATGCATCATGCGAGGGGTGCAACCGCTTCAGTATAGAGGCCGCCCCATGTAGGACTTCAACGGGGAGGACGACGCCACCTTCCATGGTCGTAAGGGGCCGGATTCGGATGCTACTCTAATAAAGACCTTGTCCGCTTTGTACAAGGGACAAGAGGAGGAATTTCTCCGCGTCAACCCACAGGGTGGATTTTCTATGTACAATCCCCCAAGTTGGGTAAGTGGACACTTTTACTTGCCCATCCGTTTTATATTCCCATTGTTAAATTTTTAGTCTAACGACTTCAACGCAGGAACTGCGCCAGGCTGTTAAAGAAATAAACAGCCCTCCTCCACAACCCGAGGATCCGGGACGGTCCCTCGACCCGGCCTCTCAAGAGGATCCGGACTTATCTGTGGAGCTGATTGATGGAGTGTTTCATCAATTGAGCAAGGACAATGCCTTGGTGGACATTACGGCCGATTATCCAGGGCTACTCCCAGCCTCACGGGTAACTGAGACCGGAGTCCCAGCACTTTGAAAAGGGATCTGTCCTCGCGTGTTTTCGGTTGCCGTATGGCAACCGTGTTTTGCAGGGGAGGTCCTTGAGACGGGAGGCCGAGCCTGCGACGACTAGCCAACGAGGGGCGGCAAGGCCCCGTGAGCTAAAAATAAGTGCGGTCCGGACTGAGGCACCGGCGCAAAGGTATAGCGTGCCACCTTATTCCCAGGTGTTATTCCTTCGAGGCATATTAACGCTCGTTCTCTCTTCGGGACGAAGAGACCTCGCCAGACTATATCCGAAGAGGCTGCCAATCGCGCCTCCACCAGCCAGGCTCTAAAGCCTGGTCCGGAAGCAGAGGCGAACACGAGGCGCGCATCGGACGCTCCTCCGACGGAGGATGCGGACAGGCTGTCTGCCACCAATTCCGAGGTGGAGAGTGCCATGAACCACAGGCTTCGCCGGACAGTTCTTCGCGACGCTTGTTTCTCCCAAGAGGCATTGGATGCCTTCAATTCGGGAGACACGTACCTCTGTACCGCTCAAAATGGTCTAGCCAGAGCCACGGAGTAGTATGTGAAAGACATAAGGGTAAGAAAATTTTGGTAATTATATATATGTACCAGTAGCCCCCGAGACTTGAAACAGTTAGAATAACTGATTTAAGGATCATCTGTTATGCAGGTTCTTACAGAAAAGAATACCCTGCTATCCCAGGAGTTGGAAGAGTGCAAAGCCCAACTTGAGGCCGCACTAGCCGCGGCAGGGGAGCCCAAGGAGACCCCCTCTGGTAATATACGCTTTGAAAGATAAGTATTTTGCGAACTGCAGCGTGGGTGCAAATCTGACAAATGAAATTGCAGATGGCGCCGGATTAAATCCGGAAGTGCAACAACTCCGACGCCAGCTGAAGGCTAGTGAGAGCGTGCTGACAAAGGTGAGGCGGGAGAAGAACGATCTCCAAGATGCCAACACCAAGCTGGGCGTTGAATTGAAGGACGTTCGTGCCCAGCTGTTGGACTCCGTGAAGGAGAATCAGCGGCTTCAACGCGGCATATATAGTAAGTGCCTAAACGAACTTTGAAAAAAGAGTTCCGCGAGGAAGTCGACTAATAGAGTAATGTCTGTAGGTATGCTAACAGGTCGTCCTGCAGAGGAAATGCCTGGTTCTACGGGTGACCTTCTTCCCGAGCTCTCACAACTGCACGAGCGAGTTCGGCGGGTGATGCAAGGCGTCGCCCAGGCTTTGTGGCCATCCGTCTCCATGCCCGAAGGCCTTGGAGAGCTTGTAGAGAAGCTAAAGGGAGCGCGGCGGCGCTTCCGATTATGGAAGATGTCGGCCTGCCGTCAAGGTGCTAGGGAGGCATGGGCCATGGTGAAGACGCGGTACACGAAGGCTGACCCAAACCACATGGCCGAGGTTGGACCCGTAGGGCCCGATGGGAAGGAGATCCCTGTGAGCTTAGTATACAGCCAAGTAGAGTTGGCCGCGAAGTATTCCCAATAGGACTGTAAACTAGACAGCCTGTTAGATGGTATCGAAGAGGAATACAATCAGTCAGATTGACTATGTAATTTTAATTGACATGTGTAATGCCTTCTAGTCGGATTGTAGATCGTTTGTCATGGCCGACCTTTTCGCTTCAACCTCGGGACCTGACGGTCCGGAGTGTGTCCGAATACCCTCGCGGTTATATAAGAACCGGAGTACTAAGTCCTGGGCGTCTGCCCGGGCCGTCGGCCAATAAAAGCCTGTACGGAAGGCCTTGCTTACAAGGGACCGAGCTGCAGCGTGATGTCCGCCGAATCCGGCATGAATTTCCGCCAGGAGGTTCCGCCCTTCCTCTTCGGAAATGCACCTTTGAAGGACTCCGGTAGTGCTTTTCTTATAAAGCTCTCCCTCATGGACTTTATAGGCTTTAGATCGCCGCACTATGCAGCGTGCCTCATTTTGGTCCTCAGGGAGTTCCTGCCTGGTAAGGTAGGCGAGGAATGGTTCTGTCCACGGGGCGATGACGGCCATTATTACGTGGGCTGAAGGTGTTATTTCATTGGCAGAGCCTCCAATTATGTCAGAGTGTTCGGTGTCGGGCAGTGTGGTTGGGTCTGGGGTGTTATTGCCAGGTTCCCCTTCCCATACTACGGATGGCTTGAACAGCCTTTCCAAGAAGATGTTGGGGGGGACTACATCGCGTTTTGCGCCGATGCGTGCCAGGACATCTGCCGTCTGATTATTTTCCTGGGCTATATGGTGAAATTCGAGCCCTTCGAACCGAGCTGACATTTTTAGGACGGCGTTGCTAAGCTGCCATTTTTGGATCCTTGGCATCAAAGTCTCCATTTATTTGGGATATTGCGAGGTTCGAGTCCCTGCGCATCTCTAGGCGTCGAATGCCCATGGATACTGCCATCCGGAGACCGTGTAAAAGGGCCTCATATTCGGCTGCGTTGTTGGAGTCTGTGTACATTATCTGGAGTACATATTGAACTGTGTCTCCTGTGGGGGATGTCAAAACGACGCCGGCTCCTAGACCGGCCAACATTTTGGAGCCGTCGAAGTGCATCACCCAGTTTGAATATGTGTCGTACTCTTTAGGGAGTTCGGCCTCCGTCCATTCTGCGACGAAGTCGGCCAAAACTTGCGACTTGATAGCTCGCTGTGGCTTGTAAGTTATGTCAAACAGGAGGAGCTCAATGGCCCATTTTGCAATCTGGCCCATTGCGTCGCAGTTGTTTATAATATCGTTAAGTGGCACTTCCGAGGCTACTGTTATTGAACACTCTTGAAAGTAGTGTCGCAGCTTCCGGGATGCCATAAATACCGCGTACGCAATCTTTTGATAATGCGGGTACCGTGACTTGCACGGAGTAAGGACAGCGGACACGTAATAGACCGGCTTTTGAAGGGGGAATTTGTGTCCGTCCGTTTCTCGTTCGATGACGAGCACTGCGCTTACGACCTGATGGGTTGCTGCAATGTATAATAGCATTGGTTCGCCAATGTTTGGCGCGGCCAGGACTAGGTTTGTTGCCAAGATGGCTTTTATTTCGTCGAGTCCGGCCATGGCTGCATCCGTCCACTCGAAGTGTTCGGTGCGCCGAAGGAGGCGGTAAAGGGGTAGGGCCTTTTCTCCTAGGCGGGAGATAAAGCGGCTTAGAGCCGCCACGCATCCGGTTAATTTTTGTATTTGTTTGAGGTCCTTCAGGATATCCAATTGTGACAGAGCTCGGATCTTGGCTGGATTTGCTTCAATTCCTCTACCGGATACAATGAAGCCCAAGAGCTTTCCGGCTGGAACGCCGAAAACACATTTTTCCGGGTTGAGCTTGATGTCGTATGTTCGGAGGTTATCGAATGTTAGACTCAAGTCGCCTACAAGATATTCGACATGTGTTGTTTTAACAACCACATCATCTATGTATGCCTCCATTGTTTTGCCGATCTGGTTTGCCAGACATGTCTAAATCATGCGCTGATATGTTGCGCCGGCGTTTTTGAGCCCGAAGGGCATTGTGTTGAAGCAGAATGGGCCGTATGGTGTGATGAATGTCGTTGTGGCTTGGTCTAACTCTGCCATCTTTATTTGATAGTAGCTGGGGTATGTGTCGAGGAAACACAATGAACCTTGTCCTGCGGTAGCGTCGATAATTTGATCGATGCGAGGGAGAGGGAAGGGATCCTTTGGGCAAGCCTTGTTATGGTCTTTGAAATCAACGCACAGGCGCCAGGATTTGTCCTTCTTTGGTACCATCACCAGGTTTGCTAGCCAGTCTGGATGTTTTATATCTTTGATGAATCCGGCCTCCAATACCTTGGCTAGTTCCTCTCCCATGGCCTGTCTCTTAGGTTCGGAAAAATGCCGAAGAGCCTGTTTGACTGGCTTGAATCCTTTTAGGATATTTAAGCTGTGTTCGGCCAGCCTGCATGGGATTCCTGGCATGTCTGAAGGGTGCTAGGCGAAAATGCCCCAGTTTTCTCGTAGGAACTCTCGCAGTGCGGCATCTACATTAGGGTTTAACTGTGCCCCGATGGAAGCTGTTTTATTGGGGTCCGTTGGATGGACCTAGAATTTGACTATTTCATCCGCCGGTTTAAAGGAGGTGGACTTGGATATTTTATCGAGTATCACATCGTCCCTATTTACCGTGGAGCGCAACGCAGTCAATTCCTCAGCCGCTAGGGCTTCGGATAGCGCCTCGAGGGCCAGTGTGGCTGTCTTGTTTTCATAGCGGACTGCTATGTCCGGATCGCTAACAAGAGTGATGATTCCATTAGGCATGGGCATCTTGAGCTTCATGTACCCGTAATGGGGTATTGCTTGGAAGACTGTAAACGATTCCTGCCCTAGCAGAGCGTGATATCTGCTACTGAACGGGGCCACCTGGAACGTGACCTCTTCAGACCTGTAATTATCCGGCGTGCCGAACACCACATCTAGTGTGATTTTTCCTGTACACCACGCTTCCTGACTAGGGATTATTCTCTAAAGGTTGTGCTGCTTCGCTCAATGTGGTTCCAGTCTATTTCCATTTTTGAAGGGTTTCCTCATAAATGAGGTTCAATCCGCTGCCGCCATCCATGAGTACCTTGGTAAGACGAAAGTCGTCCACTATTGGACTGAGGACCAATGCGGCTGGTGCTCGGGCTGTTCGAAATTTAGGTTCATCACTGGCGTTAAAAGTAATAGCCGCGTCACTCCATGGGTTTATTGTTGCTACTTGGTAGACTTCGGAAAGGCCGCGGAGTGTTCTTTTTCGCATATTATTTGATGCGAAAGTCTCGAAGACTGTTAATACCGTACTGGTATCTCTGGGGTGGCTTTCTATGGCTTCTGGAATTAGAAGATCTTCGCCAATTTTTGCCACCTGCCGGAGTATCCAACATGCTCTAAGGCTGTGAGTTGGTGTGGCGCCCTCTGCACTGTGGATTTTACAGGGTCCATTAAGCCATCCTTCCAGTACGGTTCCGTGCCCTATAGAGGGCTTTTGCTTTTTGGTATTGAACCCGGGTGTCTGGCGATGATGCACCCTTTTGTTTCGGACTGGGTTTGTATTCAGGGCCGGATTGTCCCAAAATTTTATTTCGGTTTTCCAGGCGCTTTCCATCGCACAGTACTTTCGTACTATGGACGCCAAGTCAGCGAAGCGTGTAATATCACGATGACTTATGGCGTTGAGGATTCCCTTGTCCGTGTAATTATTGCAGAAGAATAAAATTGTGTCTTCCTCGCGGCAGTCCTTTATCCTATTCATAACTAGGAGGAATCTGGCCCAGTAATGATGTACTGTTTCTTCGGGCTCTTGCCTAATTTTGGATAGATCGCTTATGTACGGGTGGGTGGGTGGAATCAAATCCGAAACCTCACCCAATATGAGACCCAGGGGCCAAGGAGTTTCCGAACTCGGAAGTTTGGATTCTTGGATGTTGTCCAATGAATCTAGCCCGTCACCTGACTTTAAGTTCAGGTCTTGAGTGATGTCCTCCCCTCCGCGGGTATCCGACTTGGAGGGATCGGGAATCCAGACATATCTAGTCCTTAAGATAGATGAAGGGTCGCCGCACTGTCCCTCTACCACGCCAACATGATGGGTGACCAGGGGGGAGTTAATCTCTCTCAGATCGGGTTTAGACCCAATCTGGTCGTAATCCGTAGCGACTCCCAGGGCGGCGAAGCGATCCAAGAGCTCATTTAGGGAAGAGAGCTCCATTGGATCTAGCTGCTCGGCGAATTCCGAGCTGACGTGAAGATTGCTTTCGATGACCCGAGAGGTCATCGTCGGCGCAGCAGCCGAACGGGTGGTCATAAGGAAACCACCTAGCCTGAGAGTCTGGCCGACAGCCAAAGCTCCCTTAGCAACGGTGCCGTCTTTAAAGACGGGATGAGGCATCCTTCCTGATGGTGACGGCACAGAGGAACTCTCAATGAAAGCACCAATGTCGGTGTCAAAACCGGTGGATCTCGGGTAGGGGGTCCCGAACTGTGCGTCTAGGCCGGATGGTAACAGGAGGCAGGGGACACGATGTTTTACCCAGGTTCGGGCCCTCTTTAGGGAGGTAAAACCCTACGTCCTTCTTGATTAAAATTGATGATATGGGTAGTACAAGAGTAGATCTATCACGAGATCAGAGAGGGTAAACCCTAGAAGCTAGCCTATGGTATGATTTTTGTTCGTCCTATGGACTAAAACCCTCCGGTTTATATAGACACCGGAGAGGGCTAGGGTTACACAGAGTCGGTTACAATGGTAGGAGATCTACATATCCGTATCGCCAAGCTTGCCTTCCACGCCAAGGAAAGTCCCTTCCGGACACGGGACGAAGTCTTCAATCTTGTATGTTCATAGTCCAGGAGTCCGGCCGAAGGTATAGTCCGGCTATCCGGACACCCCCTAATCCAGGACTCCCTCACTTACCGAAGGATGATTGCTATGATGACTGTTATGATCCCTTGGATTCTTTTGAAATATCCCTTTTTGATGATGCTTGTGGCCAAGATGCCAATATGAATTATGCTTATGGAGATGAACTTGCTATAGTTCCTTATGTTAAACATGAAATTGTTGCTATTGCACCCACGCATGATAGTCCTATTATCTCTTTGAATTCTCCCGACTACACTATATCGGAGAAGTTTGCACTTATTAGGGATTATATTTTGCACTTATTAGGGATTATATTGATGGGTTGCCTTTTATCATTGCACATGATGATTTTGATGAATATAATATGCATGTGCTTGCTGCTCCTACTTGCAATTATTATGAGAGAGGAACTATATCTCCACCTCTCTATGTTTCCAATACAACAAAATTGCAAGAAACTGTTTATACTATGCATTGGCCTTTACTTTGTGTGCATGAATTGTTCTTTTATGAAATGCCGATGCATAGGAAGAGAGTTAGACTTTGTTGTTACATGATATATGTTACTTTGTGCTCACTACTAAATTATAAATCATTGTTAATTAAAATTGGCTTTGATATACCTTGGGATCCGGGTGGATTCATTACTTGAGCACCATATGCCTAGCTTAATGGCTTTAAAGAAAGCGCTGCCAGGGAGACAACCCGGAAGTTTTAGAGAGTCATTTATTTCTGTTGAGTGCTTTCATATAGTTTAAAAACAACAAAAATAAAGAGGGGAACCCAAAACTTTTTCTAAAAGAAAAGTGAAAGTGAGAGAGACGAGCATTGTGAAAGTGGGGGACGTCCTTGAACTTTGTTCATGCCCATGGGAACTTTGTGAATCTTAATTACAGAAACCTTTCAACAAAAATAATTATCCCCTTGTACAATTCCATTGTATTATAAAAATAATGTGCCAAGGTTTGCCTTTAGGATGTTTACATTTGCTTGATGGTTTGTATGGTGCAGGACAGAAACTTTGGCTGTAGTGCACGATTTTACATTTTTAGCTGAAACGTCAAATGGTTCTGATTCTTTTTGCATTGTCTTCCTATACAAATTGTCTATTTTTCATAATTTTGGTAGAATGTTTCAAGTATCATAAGTATGGTGAATATTCAGATTATTACAGACTGTTCTGTTTTAGACAGATACTCATTTTGATGTATAGTTTGCTTCTTTTGATGAAACTATCGATTTATATCAGTGGATTAAGCCATGGAAAAGTTATATTACAGTAGAAACAATGCAAAAACAAAATATGAATTGGTTTTCAACAGTACTTAGAGTAGTGATTTGCTTTATTATACTAATGGATCTTACCGAGTTTTCTATTGAAGTTTTGTGTGGATGAAGTGTTCGATGATCGAGAAGGTCTCGATGTGAGAAGAAGGAAGAGAGGCAAGAGCTCAAGCTTGGGGATGCTAGAGGCACCCCAAGTAAATATTCAAAGAAACTCAAGCATCTAACTTGGGGATGCTGGGAAGGCATCCCCTCTTTCTTCAACAAGTATCGGTATATTTTCGGATTCGTTTCGTTCATGCGATATGTGCAATCCTGGAGCGTCTTTTGCAATTAGTTTACATTTTTTTCTTTTATGCACCATGCTGGTATGAGGTAGTCCTTGATTGATTTATAGAATGCTCTATGCACTTCACTTATATCTTTTTAATATGGCTTTATAGAATGCTTCATGTGCTTCACTTATATCATTTGAAGTTTGGATTGCCTGTTTCTCTTTACATAGGCAACCGCCATTTGTAGAATGCTCTTTTGCTTCACTTATATTTGTTAGAGCATGGGCATATCTTTTGTATAAAGAATTGAACTCTTTTGCTTCACTTATATCTATTTAGAGAGATGACAGGAACTGGTCATTCACATGGTTAGTCATAAAATCCTACATAAACTTGTAGATCGGTGAATATGATATGTTTGATTCCTTGCAATAGTTTTGTGATATAAAGATGGGGATATTAGAGTCATGCTAGTGGGTAGTTGTGGATTGTAGCAATACTTGTGTTGAAGTTTGTGATTCCTGTAGCATGCATGTATGGTGAACCGTTATGTGATGAAGTCGGAGCATGATTTATTTATTGATTGTCTTCCTTATGAGTGGCGGTCGGGGAAGAGCGATGGTCTTTTCCTACCAATCTATCCCCCTAGGAGCATGCGTGTAGTACTTTGTTTCGATAACTAATAGACTTTTGCAATAAGTATGTGAGTTCTTTATGACTAATTTGAGTCCATGGATTATACACACTCTCACCCTTCCACCATTGCTAGCCTCTCTAGTACCACGCAACTTTCGCCGGTACCATAAACCCACCATATACCTTCCTCAAAACAGCCACCATACCTACCTATCATGGCATTTCCATAGCCATTCCGAGATATATTGCCATGCAACTTCCATCACCATCATATACATGACTTGAGCATTCATGGTCATATTGCTTTGCATGATCGTAAGATAGCTAGCATGATGTATTCATGGCTTGTCTGTTTTTGATGTCATTTCTACGCTAGATCATTGCACATCCCGGTACACCACCGGAAGCATTCATATAGAGTCATATCTATGTTCTAGTGTCGAGTTGTAATATCGAGTTGTAAGTAAATAAAAGTGTGATGATCATCATTATTAGAGCATTGCCCCAGTGAGGAAAGGATGATGGAGACTATGATTCCCCCATAAGTCGGGATGAGACTCCGGACTTCACAAAAAATAAAAGAGGCCAAAGAAGCCCAAATAAAAAAAGAGGCCAAAGAAGCCCACCAAAAAAAATAAAAAAAATGAGAGAAAAAGAGAGAAGGGGCAGTGCTACTATCCTTTTTCCACACTTGTGCTTCAAAGTAGCACCATGTTCTTCATATAGAGAGTCTCTTGAGTTATCACTTTTATATACTAGTGGGAATTTTCATTATAGAACTTGTCTTGTATATTCCGATGATGGGCTTCCTCAAATTCCTGAGGTCTTCATGAGCAAGCAAGTTGGATGCACACCCACTTAGTTTCAGTTGGAGCTTTCATACACTTATAGCTCTAGTGCATCTGTTGCATGGAAATCCCTACTCACTCACATTGATATCTATTGATGGGCATCTCCATAGCCCGTTGATACGCCTAGTTGATGTGAGACTATCTTCTCCTTTTTGTCTTCTCCACCATCATATTCTATTCCACCTATAGTGCTATGTCCATGGCTCACGCTCATGTATTGCGTGAAAGTTGAAAAGGTTCGAGAACGTCAAAAGTATGAAACAATTGCTTGGCTTGTCATCGGGGTTGTGCATGATGTGAATATTTTGTGTGGTGAAGATGGAGCATACCCAGACTATATGATTTTGTAGGGATAACTTTCTTTGGCCATGTTATTTTGAAAAGACATGATTGCTTTATTAGTAGGCTTGAAGTATTATTGTTTTTATGTTAAATGATAGACTATTGCTTTGAATCACTCGTGTCTTAATATTCATGCCATGATTAGACATATGATCAAGATTATGCTAGGTAGCATTCCACATCAAAAATTATCTTTTTTATCATTTACCTACTCGAGGACGAGCGGGAATTAATCTTTGGGATGTTGATATGTCTCCGTCGTATCTATAATTTTTGATTATTCCATGCCAATATTCTACAACTTTCATATACTTTTGGCAAATTTTTATACTATTTTTAGGACTAACATATTGATCCAGTGCCAGTTCCTGTCTGGTGCATGTTTTTGGTTTCGCAGAATATCCATATCAAATGGAGTCCAAACGGGATAAAAACGGACGGAGATACTTTTTGGAATATTTGGAAAATTCCGAAAGGAAAATCCACGCGAGACGGTGCCCGAGGTGGTCACAGGCAAGGGGCGCGCCTGCCCCCCTGGGCACGCCCCCTACCCTCGTGAGCCACCCGTAAGGCGGTTGACACTCTTCTTTTGCCACAAGAAAGCTATTTTTCGGGGGGGGGGAATCACGGCGAAGGTTTCAGGCCAATCAGAGTTACGGATCTCCATATATACACGAAACGGTGAAACAGAGCCAGGGAGAACGCAGAAACAGAGAGAGACGGAGAGACGGATCCAATCTCGGAGGGGCTCTCGCCCCTCCCACGCCATGGAGGCCAAGGACCAGAGGGGAAACCCTTCTCCCATCTAGGGAGGAGGTCAAGGAAGAAGAAGAAGAAGAAGAAGAAGAAGAAGAAGAAGAAGAAGAAGAAGAAGAAGAAGAAGAAGAAGGGGGGGGCCCTCTCCCCCTTGCTTCCGGTGGCGCGGGAGTGCCACCGGGGTCATCATCATCATTGTCATCTTCACCAACAACTTCACCGCCTTCACCACAAACTCTTCCCCCCTCTATGCAGCGGTGTAACCTCTCTCTTACCCGCTTTAATCTCTACTTAAACATGGTGCTCAACGCTATATATTATTTCCCTATGATGTATGGCTATGCTATGATGTTTGAGTAGATCCGTTTTGTCCTAATGGCTATTTAATGATCAAGATTGGTTTGAGTTGCATGTTTTACTATTGGTGTTGTCCTATGGTGCTCTCCGTGTCGCGCAAGCGTGAGGGATTCCCGTTGTAGGGTGTTGCAATATGTTTATGATTTGCTTATGGTGGGTGGCGTGAGTGAACAGAAGCACAGACCCGAGTAAGTAGGTTGTTTGCGTATGGGATAAAGAGGACTTGATGCTTTAATGCTATGGTTGGGTTTTACCTTAATGAATCTTTAGTAGTTGTGGATGCTTGCTAGAGTTCCAATCATAAGTGCATATGATCCAAGTAGAGAAAGTATGTTATCTTATGCCTCTCCCTCAAATAAAATTGTAATAATGATTACCGGTCTAGTTATCGATTGCCTAGGGACAAATAACTTTCTCGTAACAACAAACTCTCTACTAAACCTAACTTAGTTGTGTCTTTATCTAAACAGCCCCTACTTTTTGTTTACTTGCTCTTTATTATCTTGAATACCTATCCAACAACACCTACAAAGTACTTCTAATTTCACACTTGTTCTAGTTAAGGTGAACATCAAGCGTGCGTAGAGTTGTATCGGTGGTCGATAGAACTTGAGGGAATATTTGTTCTGCCTTTAGCTCCTCGTTGGGTTCGACACTCTTACTTATCGAAAGAGGCTACAATTGATCCCCTATACTTGTGGGTTATCAATGGGTTTGGTCCTTGACTCACAGAACAAAGCAGCAAGTTGAATGGGATGCTGGTCGAGGACAAGATTCATTGAGTGGAGCTGGATAAAAAAGAATGCAAAAACAAGTGGCAAGATGTCTTTCCTGTAGTGAAATCGAGTTGTATGGTTCGGTTGTACCAAGAGGATTCGGTTGGACCGAAAGCATCAGACCGGTGAGATCGAGTTCATCACAGAGAAAACACTTGTCACCTCAGCTCACTAGACAAGTAAGATCTCACAAGGATTTGCAAGGAATTAACTAAAAGATTTGCAATGAATTGGATGCAAGGAATGTAGAACAGAAAATAAAAGAGAAGAAACTAAAAAGAAGTCTAGATGAAGTTGGAAACAAATATGCATGAGACAAATGCAAGAGCACGAAAAAAGGAACACAGGAGAACGTCATCTAGAATTGGTCGGCGACAAAGTCACCTATGTTAGAGTATATTGACTTAGGAGTCAAGTGAGATCACTTGATCATAGGTCATACTCATCGTTTTAAGCTCAAAATGGGGTTACCATTTTTCGTTTAAGCTTTTTGATGTATTCACATCTTGTCAAGTTGCTTTGACTCATGACTTGGAGTAAAGCTTCTCTAAGATGGAATAACATACCTTGGGTGGTGGCGTTGATCATGATCATGTAGTTGAACTTGTGTGGGTTTCTCAAGGTTGATGTAGCTCATCAAGAGTTGGGAGCACCAATTGGAGTTTGAGTTCATCTAGCTACATGGGGTAGTTTTTGCAAGGACGAGCACTTGTATATCCAAAATGACAATCATGAAACTCAACATAAAATTTGCCAAAGGATATGTTTGAATGGTTGCGTGCTTCCTTGTCTTCATACACCATTGTGTAGAGACTTGGTGATATAGAAATTGCTCAAGATGTGAGTGAGTTGCAATCTCATAGATTTAGATTCATCCAAGTACCTTGCATGTATCAAATGGAGTTCCTACTCCAAGTTTGAAGCATCAATGATGTTCAATTCACCTCTTAACCTGCAAAATACTTTCTCATCAAGTGGTTTCGTGAATATATCAGCTAACTGCTTTTCTGTGCGAACATGCTTAAGATTAATGTCCCCTTTGGCAACATGATCTCGGATGAAATGATGACGAACTTCAATGTGCTTAGTTCGAGAATGTTGCATGGGATTGTGAGCAATCTTAATAGCACTTTCATTGTCACAAAGTAATGGAACATGTTCCACAGATATCCCATAATCTTTAAGAGTTTGGGTCATCCAAAGTAATTGAGCACAACATGATCAAGCGGCAATGTATTCCGCTTCAGCGGTGGATAAGTATGCCGAGTTTTGTTTCTTGGAAGACCAAGACACAAGAGATCTACCAAGAAATTGACAAGTACCCGAAGTGGACTTTCTATCAACCTTGTCACCGGCATAATCTGAGTCGGCGTAGCCAACAAGATCAAAGGAGGCCCTCTTTGGGTACCAAATGCCAAAATTTGGTGTATGGATTAAGTATCTCACTATCCTTTTCACGGCCTTAAGATGACATTCTTTAGGAGCGGCTTGATATCGTGCACACATGCACACACTTAGCATAATATCAGGACGTGAAGCACATAGATATAACAATGAACCAATCATAGAGTGATAAACCTTTTGATCAACTAGTTCACCATCTTTGGTTAAATCAAGATGTCCACTAGTAGGCATGGGTGTAGTCATACATTTGCATTCTTGCATATTGAACTTCTTGAATAAGTCCTTGGTGTACTTCGTTTGAGAGACAAAGGTACCTTCCTTAGTTTGCTTGATTTGCAAACCAAGAAAGAATTTGAGTTCACTCATCATTGACATCTCAAACTTCTCCGACATTACCTTTCCAAACTTTTCACTAAAATGAGGGTTAGTTGATCCAAATATAATATCATCGACATAAATTTCGCACACAAATAGTTCTCCATTAACCCTTTTAGTAAAAAGAGTATAATCTATTTTTCCAATTTCAAAGCCTTTTTCAATAAGAAACTTGGTCAAGCATTTATACCATGCTCTAGGAGCTTGTTTAAGCCCATAAAGAGCTTTGTGAAGTTTGTAAACATGATTAGGTTTCTTAGGATTGACAAATCCGGGAGGTTGCTTAACATAAACTTCCTCCTCTATTTCACCATTCAGAAAAGCACTCTTAATGTCCATTTGGTATAAGGTGATATCATGATGATTAACATAGGCAAGTAACATGCGAATGGACTCAAGTCTAGCAATGGGAGCATATGTCTCACCATAGTCCATACCTTCGACTTGAGTGTAGCCTTGGGCGACGAGACGTGTTTTGTTGCGAACTACTTGTCCATCTTCATCTTGCTTGTTGCGAAACACCCATTTGGTACCGATGATGTTGTGGTTGTTGTCGGGCTTCTCAACTAATGTCCAAACTTGATTTATCTCAAAGTTGTGCAGCTCTTCATGCATGGCATTTATCCAATCCGGATCTTCCAAAGCTTCTTCAACCTTCATAGTTTTAATGCTAGAGATGAATGAATAGTGTTCACAAAACTTAGCTAAACGAGTTTTTGAGCGAGTGATTCTCCTGGTTTGGATATCATTGTAGATTTGCTCGACGGGGTGGTCTTTAGCAATTCTTGTTCGAACTCGTGAAAGCTTTTGTTTGCATCTTGGTTGAACATCTTCTTCATCTTGTTCTTCTTTTGGCCTTCTTCGTTGTTGATGTTGTCGTTCTCTTGTCGTGGTGGAGAAGGAGGTTGTTGGCGTTCATCTTGGTGCACTTCCTCGTTTTCTTCATCTTGGTGTGTCCCACTTGTGGATGCTTCCGTATCAACTCTTGGTTCACCTTGTCTTGAGGTAGAAGCTTCCACCTGGACGGACGAGGTACTCTCCTTCACCTCCGTTGGACGAATCTTGCCAATAGACAAGTCTTGGATTGCTTCCGAAAGGTCTTTGTCTCCTACATCAATTGGCAATTGCTCTACTTGCAAGCCGTTTGATTCATCAAACTTCACATCTACCGTCTCTTCAACCTTTCGGGTGAAATTATTGTAGACACGGTATGCGTGAGAATTTGAACCATAACCAAGTAGGAAACCTTCATGATACTTAGGAGCAAATTTAGAACGATGATGCTTATCAAGAATGTAGCACTTTGAGCCGAATACTAGAAAGTATCCAACTTGTGGTTTGTTAGCGGTGAGGAGCTCGTATGCCGTCTTGCCGAGTAGCTTGTGAAGATACAAGCGATTTGTTGCATGACAAGCTGTCTCAACCGCTTCCGCCCAAAAGTGCTTTGGCATCTTGTACTCATCAAGCATTGTTCTCGCCATTTCGATGAGTGTCCGGTTCTTCCTCTCGACAACTCCATTGTGTTGAGGTGTGTACGTAGCCGAGAACTCAAGTGAAATCCCTTATTCGTCAAGAAAGGTGTCCACATTTGTGTTCTTGAACGCTGTTCTGTTGTCGCTGCGAACCTTCTTGATTTTCACTTCAAATTGATTTTGGGCCTTCCTAGCAAAGTTTTTGAAGATCTTTTGGACCTGTGATTTATCATCGAGAAAGAACACCCACGTAAATCTTGAAAAATCATCAACTATAACTAGACCAGAAGAATTTCCACCAAGACTTTTGTAAGCGTTGGGACCAAAAATATCCATGTGAAGTAGCTCGAGTGGTCTCCTTGTGGTCATGATGTTCTTCACGGGATGCCTTCCTACAACCTGTTTACCTGCTTGACAAGCACTGCAAAGTCTATCCTTATCAAATATGACATCGTTGACGCCAAGGATATGATTTCCTTTAATAAGCTTGTCAAGGTTTCGCATACCAACATGACCTAATCGTCTATGCCATAACCAACCTTTAGAAGATTTAGCAATTAAGCAAGTTCTAGGTTGAGTCTTTTTAGTGAAATCAACAATGTAAAGATCACCTCTGTGTATACCGGTAAAGATTATTTTATGATTCTCTCTATGAAACACTTGGCAATCTACTTCAGTAAATAGGACATTGAAACCGAAATCAGCAAGTCTAGATATTGAAAGTAAATTGTAGCCAAGGGATTCAACGAGCATGACATTTTGTATGGAGCTATCATGTGAGATGGCCACCTTACCTAGGCCAACCACCTTACCCTTTGAGTTATCACCAAATGTTACATACTTTCGAGGGCCGTTGAGGGAGTCCTGGATTAGGGGGTCTCCGGACAGCCGGACTGTATCCTTTGGCCGGACTATTGGACTATGAAGATACAAGATTGAAGACTTCGTCCCGGGTCCGGATGGGACTCTACTTGGCGTGGAAGGCAAGCTAGGCAATACAGATATGTATATCTCCTCCTTTGTAACCGTCCTTGTGTAACCCTAGCCCCCTCCGGCGTCTATATAAACCGGAGGGTTTTAGTTTGTAGGACAATAGACAATCATACCATAGGCTAGCTTGTAGGGTTTAGCCTCTCCGATCTCGTGGTAGATCAACTCTTGTACTACTCATATTGTCAAGAATAATCAAGCAGGGCATAGGGTTTTACCTCCACCAAGAGGGCCCGAACCTGGAAAACATTGTGTCCCCTGCCTCCTGTTACCATCCGCCTTAGACGCACAGTTCGGGACCCCCTACCCGAGATCCGCCGGTTTTGACACCTACATTGGTGCTTTCATTGAGAGTTCCTCCGTGACATCGTCGTAAGGAAGGATGCCTCATCTCATTGTTAAAAACAACATTACCGCCGGGGGAGCCCTAGGTGTCGGCCAAACTCTCTGGCTAGGCAGTTTCGTCATGACCGCCTGTTCGGCTGCTGCACCGACGATGACTTCTCGAGTCATCGAAAACAGCCTCCACGTCGGCTCAGAATTCACCGAGCAGATGGATCCAATGGAGCTCTCTTCTCTAAACGAGCTCTTGGATCGCATCGCCGCCTTGGGAGTCGCTACGGACTATGATCGGATTGGGCTTAAACCCGATCAAAGGGAGATTAACTCTCCATCGGTCACCCATCATGTTGCGGTGGTGGAGGAACAATGCGCCGATTCTTCCTCCATCTTGAGGACTAACTATGTCCGAATTCCTGAGCTCTCTGAGCCGGATACCCGTTTACGGGAGGACATCACCCAAACCCTGAACCTAGAGTCAGGCAGCGGGCCAGACTCATCGGGCAACATCCCGGAATCCGAACTTCCAAGATCGAAAACTCCTCGGCCCCTGGGTCTCAGATCGGGTAGGGGTTCGGACTCAAAAACACCCACCCACATAGACATAAACGATCTTTCCCACATCAGGCAAGAGCCCCATGAAACAGTACATCATTATTGGGCCAGATTCGTCCTTGTGATGAACAAGGTTAAGGATTGCCGCGAGGAAGATGCAGTCTCACTTTTCTGCAATAACTGCACGGACAAGGGAATCCTTAATGCCATAAATCGCCGTGACATATCATGCTTCGCCGACTTGGCGTCCATAGTACGAAAGTACTATGCGATGGAAAGTGCCTGGAAAACCAAAACGAAATTTTGGGATAATCTGGCTACGAATATACACCTAGTCCGAGGTAAAAGGGTGCACTATCATAAGACACCCGAGTTAATTACAAAGAAGCCAAAACCCTCTACAGGGCATGGAACCGTATTGGAGGGATGGCTTAACGGACCCTGCAAAATTCATAGCACAACGGACACCATACCAACGCACAACCTTAGAGCATGTTGGATACTCCGGCAGGTGGCCAAAAGTGGTGAGGATCTTCTCATCCCAAATACCACAGAGCACCATCCCGTGGATAACAATACAGTATTAACATTTTTTGAAACCTTCGCATCAAATAATAGGCGCAAGCGAACACTCCGCAGCCTCGCCGAAATCTGCCACGTAGCAGCAATGAATCCATCGAGTGACACGGCTATTACCTTCAGTGCCAGTGACGAACCTAAATTCCAAACTGCTCGAGCACCAGCTGCACTGGTCCTCAGTCCAATTGTGGACGGCTTTCGACTCACCAAAGTACTCATGGACGGCGGCAGTGGATTAAACCTCATCTACGAGGAAACTCTTCAAAAAATGGAAATAGACTGAACCCGCATTGAGCAAAGCAGCACAACCTTTAGAGGAATCATCCCCAGACGGGAAGCACGCTGTGCTGGGAAAATCACACTAGATGTGGTATTCGGCACGCGGGAGAACTATAGGTCCGAAGAAATTACATTCCAAGTGGCCCCGTTCAGTAGTGGATATCATGCCCTTCTAGGACAGGAGGCATTCACGATCTTCCAAGCCATACCCCATTATGGGTACATGAAGCTCAAAATGCCCGGGCCCAATGGAATCATCACTCTCGCTAGTGATCCGGACACAGCACTCCGCGCCGAAAACAAAACAGCCGCATTGGCCCTCGAAGCATTATCCGAAGCCCTTTCGGCCGAGGAATTAACTGCGCTACACTCCACGGTAGACAGGGACGACATAATACTTGACAAGAGATCCAAGTCCACCTCTTCTAAACCAGCAGATGAAATAGTCAAATTCCAAGTCCACCCAACGGACCCTACAAAAACACCCTCCATTGGGGTATAGTTAAGCCCCGCCATGGATGCCGCACTACAAGATTTCCTGTGCGAAAATTGGGACATATTCGCCTGGCACCCCTCAGACATGCCAGGAATTCCACGCAGGCTGGCTGAGCACAGCCTCAATATCCTGAAGGGATTCAAGCCGGTCAAGCAGGCTCTTCGGTGTTTCTCTGAACCTAAGAGACAGGCCATGGGAGAGGAACTAGCCAAGTTATTGGAGGCCGGATTCATTAGAGAAATAAAACACCCGGACTGGCTAGCAAACCTGGTGATGGTACCAAAGAAGGACAAATCCTGGCACCTATGTGTCGATTTCAAGGACCTCAAGAAGGCTTGCCCAAAGGATCCCTTCCCCCTCCCCCGCATTGATCAAATTATTGATGCTACCGCAGGACACGAGTCATTGTGTTTCCTCAACGCATACTCCGGCTACCACCAAATCAAGATGGCGGAGTCCGACCAAGCCGCAACGGCATTTATAACACCATACGGCCCCTTCTGTTTCAACACAATGCCTTTTGGGCTCAAAAACGCCGGCGCAACATATCAGCGCATGATCCAGACATGTCTGGAGAAACAGATCGGCAAAACAGTAGAGGCATACATAGATGATGTGGTCGTTAAAACCAAACACGTCGACTCTCTGATAGACGACTTGAGGCTCACATTCGACAACCTCCGAACATACGACATCAAGCTCAATCCGGAAAAATGCGTTTTCGGCGTACCAGCAGGAAAGCTCCTGGGCTTCATTGTCTCCAGTAGAGGGATTGAAGCTAATCCGGCCAAAATCCGAGCTCTGTCACAGTTGGCTATCCCAACGGACCTCAAACAAATCCAGAAACTAACTGGATGTGTGGCGGCTCTAAGCCGCTTTATCTCCCGCTTAGGAGAAAAGGCATTACCCCTTTATCGCCTCCTTCGGCGCACCGAACACTTCGAGTGGATGGACACTGCCACAGCCGGATTGGAAGAAATAAAAGCCATACTGGCAACCAACCCAATCCTGGCCGCGCCAAACATCGGCGAACCAATGTTGTTGTACATTGCGGCAACTCATCAAGTTGTAAGCGCAGTGCTCGTCGTCGAACGAGAAGCTGACGGACATAAATTCCCTCTTCAAAAGCCGGTATACTATGTATCCACTGTCCTCACTCCATGCAAATCACGGTACCCACATTATCAAAAGATAGCCTATGCAGTATTCATGGCATCCCGGAAGCTGCGACACTACTTTCAAGAGTGTTCGATTACAGTAGCCTCGGAAGTGCCACTTAACGATATTATAAACAACCGCGACGCTACGGGCCGGATTGCCAAATGGGCCATTGAGCTCCTCCCATTCGACATAACATACAAACCTCGGCGAGCCATTAAATCGCAAGTATTGGCCGACTTTGTCGCCGAATGGGCGGAAGCTGAACTCCCTAAAGAGTATGGCGCATACTCCAATTGGATCATGCACTTCGACGATTCCAAAATGTTGGCTGGTCTAGGGGCTGGCATCGTCCTGACGTCCCCAACCGGAGATACCGTTCAGTACGTACTCCAAATATTGTATACAGAATCCAACAACGCAGCCGAATACGAAGCTCTGTTGCATGGTCTTCGGATGGCAGTCTCCATGGGCATTCAACGCTTGGAGGTGCGCGGGGATTCAAACCTCGCAATATCCCAAATAAATGGGGACTTAGATGCCAAGGATCCAAAAATGGAGGCCTATCGAAATGTCGTCCTAAGGATGTCAGCTCGGTTCGAGGGGCTCGAATTTCACCATGTGGCTTGGGAAAACAATCAGGCGGTGGATATCCTCGCCCGCATCGGCGCAAAACGCGTGCGGTTCCCCCCAACATCTTTTTGGAGAGGTTGTTTAAGCCATCGGTGGTATGGGAAGGGGACACCGGTAACAATAGTCCGGACCCGGCCAAAACACCCGATACCGAACACTCTGACATAATCGGAGGCTCTGCCACCGAAATAACACCTTCAGCCCACGTAATAATGGTCGTCATCGCCTCGTGAACAGAACCATTCCTGGCCTACCTAACTAGGCAGGAACTTCCCGAGGACCAAAATGAGGCACGCTACATAGTGCGGCGATCTAAAGCCTACAAGGTCCACGGGGGAGAGCTATATAAGAAAAGCACTACCGTAGTCCTTCAAAGGTGCATCTCCGAAGAGGAAGGGCGGAAGCTTATGGCAGAAATTCACGCCGGACTTGGCAGCCACCACGCCGCAGCCCGGGCCCTTGTAAGCAAGGCCTTCCATATAGGTTTTTATTGGCCGACGACCCGGGCAGACGCACAGGACTTGGTCCAACGCTGCGTCGGTTGGTAGCTTTTTGCAAACCAAAGCCATATGCCACCCACCGCCCTCCAAACAATCCCCATTACCTGGCCTTTCGTGGTCTGGGGGCTTGACATGGTTGGAACCCTTAAAGGGGGAACCCATAAGAAAAAATACTTACTGGTCATGGTGGATAAATTCACCAAATGGATAGAAGCCAAACCTGTTAAGACAGCAGAATCCGGACCGGTGATAGACTTCATATCCGGGGTCGTACACCGTTATGGCGTCCCTCACAGCATCATCACTGACAACGGCACGAATTTCATGGCCGACGAGGTAAAACTCTGGTGCAGCAACATGGGCATCAAGCTTGATTATGCTTCTGTCTATCACCCACAAACCAACGGCCAAGTTGAGCGAGCAAATGGTCTTATCATGAGCGGCATTAAACCCAGATTAGTGCGGTCCTTAACGGAGTCTAACACGCACTGGGTAGAGGAGCTCGACTCCGTACTCTGGGGGCTGCGGACCACGCCGAATCATAGTACCGGATATACACCCTTCTTTATGGTGTACGGCGCAGAGGCAGTCCTGCCCTGCGACATAATTCATGACTCACCTCGAGTGTGCATGTACGAAGAAAGAGAAGTCGAGCTCGATTGGCAGGACAGTCTGGACACCCTGGAGGAGGAGCGCGACGTGGCAAAAGCCCGTTCCGCATTTTATCAACAACAGGTTCGCAGATACCAAAGCAGAGAAGTACGAGCCAAAACTTATAACGTTGGCGAATTAGTTCTACGCCTGCCGGAGAAGAAAAAGTCCAAGCTCGAGCCCAAATGGGAAGGTCCCTTCATTATTGACCAAGTTCTGACCGGTGGAGTGTACCGTCTACGGGATGCATCGAATAATCGACTTGGGCCGAACCCATGGAACGCAGCCAGGCTCCGAAGATTCTACGTCTAGCGCTGGACTCTATGTTTGTCTCCTTCCTCTGCCCATTTTTGAATATATATTATCTGTCTTTTTTCACTTTCTTTCTTTTATTCTTTCTCACGGCCTTCAAGGCCCGGCTTGTGCCTCGTTTGCACATTATAGATACGCTAACCGCGCTCATTATACCTAGGGCTTCTTACACAGAAGCTTAATTATCCATCTGGGCTTCATGCCCAGCACATGTGTTACTCTTCCACATGTACCTTTTCTTCGCCATTACATGCATCGATATGACTTAAGTTTTGGCCAAGCTGGGTTGCCTGGCTCTTGTATTTATGCCCTACGTTCTCGTTAATTCAGCTAGGGCATAAGGGGAGCACCTCTGCGATTGTTACTGCCAGGTCAGACGGATGTGTACCTCAGACTGGGTGAAGCCGAAAGCTAGCGTTCTTAAGGGAATATTCGGTCGGTGAACAAAAGATGATTTTGATTTATTTATTTTCCATATGTGCCCCCAGATGTTTTTCCTGCGTTTCCTCTCGCAGTCCGGACATGCATTTTAGGGCATGCGTACCCAGGTAAAGGAACCCTTAACGGAACTATTCTCCCTGGAAGATGTTTCTTACTACCCATGTAATATAACATAACTAGTTGGGCACTTGTCTGTTCAAGCACTAATGACCCCTACGCCTGGTCTCCACGCATACCCCGATTCTTATATAACTGAGTGGGTATTCGGATACACTCCGGACTATCGGGTCCCGAGGTTTAAGCGAAAAGGTCCGCCATGACAAATGATCTACAATCCGGCTAGAAGGCATTATACATGTCATTTTAATTACATAGTCATGTAGAGTGACTAAATTCCTCTTCTATACAATCCAACAAGCGGTCTAGCCTACAATCCTGTTGGCAATACTTTGCGGCTAATTCTACTTGCCCATAGACTAAGCTAACGGGGATCTCTTTCCCGTCGGGCCCCACAGGTCCGACCTCGGCCATGTGATTTGGGTCAGCCTTGGTATACCGCGTCTTCACCATGGCCCAGGCTTCCTTGGCACCTTGACGGCAGGCAGATATCTTCCATAATTAGAAGCCTCGCCGTGCTCCCTTGAGCTTCTCCACAAGCTCTCCAACGCCTTCTGGCAGGGAGACGGATGGCCACAAGGCCTGGGCAATACCTTGCATCACCTGCTGAACATGTTCGTGCAGTTGTGAGAGCTCGGTTAGAAGATCACCCGCAGACCCGGGCATCTCCTCCGCGGGACGACCCGTCAGCATACCTGCAGACATAACTCTGTTAGACGGCTTCTTCATCATCCCCTTTATTAAGGGTTCGTTCAAGCACTTACTAAATATGCCGTGTCGAAGCCGCTTATTCTCCTTCTCAGAGTCCACCAGCTGGGCTCGAACATCTTTCAGTTCCACGCTCAGCTTGGTATTGGCGTCTTGGAGATTGTTTTTCTCCCGCCTGACCTCAGTCAGCATGCATTCGCCAGCCTTTAGCTGTCGTATGGCGTGCTGCTCCTCCGGATTCTCTCTGGATTTATCTGCAACATATATTATTAGATCTGCAGCCATGCCGCACGCTATATGGTACTTATCATTCTTTAAAAGAAGTGTTACTAGCTGGGGACTTTTTAGGTTCCTTCAATGCGGCAACAGCGGCCCGAAGTTGGGTCTTGCATTCCTCCAGCTCCTGTGATAGTCGGCTATTCTTCTATGTAAGAACCTGCACAATAAGATGATCCTTAAATCAGTTTTGCTAACTGTTTCAAGTCTCAGGGGCTACTGATACATATAATTGTCAGATTTTCTTACCCGTACATCCTTTACATACTGGTCTGTGGCTCTGGCTAGACCACTTTGAGCAGCACGGAGGTACGCCTCTCCAGAATTGAAGGCATCAAATGCCTCTGGTGAGAAGCAAGTATCGCAGAGTACGGCCCGGCGACGCCTATGATTCATGGCGCTCTCCACTTCTGAATGTGTAGCGGATAGCCTATCCGCATCCTCTGTAGGGGGACTATCTGGCGTCCGCCCCATGTCAGCTTCCGCCTCTATGTCTAGTCCTGGAGCCCGACTGGTGGAAGCATGATCGGCAGCCTCGCCGGACACATTCCGGCGAGCGTTTTTTTTGTTAAAGAAACATGGATGTCATTACATTTCAAGAAAGACGACAACCACTGAGCGGGGTTTCTGTCATACCTTTGCGTCGGCGTCTCCGTCCTAACCGCCTTCCTTTTTGGCCTGCCCGGCCTCGGTGCCTCTTGTTGGCGAGTTGCTGCGGGTTCGGCATGGCATCCCAAATTCCTTCCCTGTAAAAGCATTGTCAGCGTTCTGGGAACGGGGGTCCCCAGACTTGCCTGCCTGCGGCGTGGCTCAAGTGGGGGGCCCAGCGCGGCCCATCTTCATCAGCTCAAGCTCAAGACCCTCGCGAGGGGCCAAGCCTCGCGGGGCGGACGACAAAAAGCTTCCTCAGAGGCAGCCTCATTAGGCAGGCTCGCGAGAAGGCGGAGAGATCAAGGCAGGGCTACCTCGCGAGGAGCCCGTGACGCAAGCCATGATGATCGAGACCAGGTGGGCGCCAGGCGGGCACCGGCCTGCGCAGTGTCCTTGTTTCCCCTTTGGTGCAAAGGGGGCAAGCACAGGCCAAGGCATCGGGCAAAGGTTACCATTATGGTGCAACGAGACCAAGACCAACAGAGTGGCATGATGGAGGTCACCGTGGAGCCCAAGACGGCGTCATCACCAGAGCTTTTGGCAGCCGAAGACCACCTTTGGTCAGGATAACTTGTACTAGATGTTCCCCTTCAAAATGGCCAATTGTTGGCGCCCTTCCCGCTCATTATTTAGGGAGATGCCCAGGGCCTCTATAAATAGAGCTAGCCACCCCGGAGGGATGAAAGAGAGACAACGAGGAGGGACATCGAGAGAGTGAGACAGAGAGAGATCTGATAGAACCCTAGCAGAGAAAGAGAGAGGCGACTGAACTCGCCCAAGCAGTTCGTCGCACCAGCTCAAGAACACCTCTCGCGAGGCTGTTCTTCCCTTGTACTGTTCATCATCAGCCCCCGAGGCAATCCACCACACCACACACTGGAGTAGGGTATTACACCACAACGGTGGCTCGAACCAGTATAAATCACGTGCCCCTTGTGTTGTTCGTTGTTTCCAGCTTAGATCACGCGAGGAGATTGGACGTAGATCGGTAGGGGAGAGATCTCCGCGTGCACCCCAGTGTTCGAACCTCAAGGGTCTACCGGAACCCGAAATCCGACATTTGGCGCGCCAGGTAGGGGTGCACCGGAATCTTTCTTCCGCTGTTCGCGTGTGATCTTCCGTCGTGTCCATGGCTGACGCTCGTCGGGCTCGCGCCCAGCACCGGGCTGCTCTCGCCACCCGCGTCGCCCAAACGATGCCCATCGGTGGACGCCCTCGTTGTTCCCTGTCGCCTGCCGCCAATGCCGCCACCGGCCCAGTGGGGAACGACCAGCAGGCCTCGTCCCAGCATCCTTCGGTGCGGCGGGAGGGCCGCACCACCACACCGTCGCTGAGTCCAGCCGCTTCATCGTCCCACGCCCATCGCGCCCCCACAGACGCGCACGTCGCACTGCTCCTGGCAAGAGAGCTCTTGCACTACCGCCCCATCGACGACCTCTATGTAGACTGGCTCGCCCGCATCACTGAGCTTGTCAGCGCCACAAGGGGCTCCCCCTTGCCGTCCTTCTCGCTGCCTCGCCCTCCATTCCGCGCAGGAGGCGAGGATCAGGAGGTGCCTCCACCACCTCCTCCCCAAGAAGGCGCCCTGGCTCCAAGGCGCGCAGCCCCAAGGCGAGACCCTCCGCGTCCAGCGCCTGCGCAGCAAGAAAGGAGCTGCCAAGAGATCCCTCGTCCCCAAGAAGGCGCCCGCGCACTCCCAGCGCCGGCGCGCCAAGATCGCGTCCCTGCACCTCCACGCCAAGACCCCGCGCTGTTCCAAGCGGCGGAACGCGGCAATCCCCAGGAGCAAGCCCAGTACTAGCAAAAGGCACCGGTGGCCACAGCAGGCTGTCGTGCCCTCACCCCCTAGCTACGCGGCGTCGCATGGCCAGGCAAGTTCAAGCCTGACCTGCCCCCTTGTTACGATGGCACGGTGGACCCTGCGGAGTTCCTGCAGCTCTACGAGCTATGCATCGAAGCCGCCAACAGAGACGAAAGGGCCATGGCGAACTAGTTCCCCATGGCGCTCAAGGACGGGGCCCGCACCTGGCTCCTGAAACTGGCTCCTGGCACAATCTCCTCCTGGTACGAGATGTGCACTTGCTTCATCGCCAACTTCCAGGGCACTCGCGATCAGCCCCCGGCCATGAGCGATCTGCGCCGCATCAAGCAGCGGCAAGGGGAAGCCCTGCAGAAATACATCCAGCTCTTCAACAACGCTCGCCTCAAGATCCCCAAGGTGACTGAAGAAGCCATCATCTCGGCCTTCTCCGAGGGCGTACGCGACGTCAAGATGAAGGAGGAGCTAGCAATCCATGAAGACCTGTGCACATCCCTGGAGATGTTCAACTTGGCAACCAAGTGCGCCAGGGCTGAGGAAGGGTGCCTTTCCCTCCTCGAACTCCCGGCTGCCGACCCAGAAGAGAAGAAGCCCAAGGCCAAGGACGTGAAGCGCAAGGGGGCTACCATGCTTGCAGCGGAGCCAGACACCAAGCGAGGCAGGGATCAGCCTGAGTCATCCAAGGGCAGCCGGTACTGCGTGTACCACGACCTCCACACCCACAACACCAACGAATGTCAAGAGCTCAGGGTCGTGAGAGATGGACGTGTCGACCGACGCCCCGAGCGCAACGACAGGGGCTATGGCCGAGGAGGAGGAAGAGGTGGCGGACGATGGGAAGACCGTGGCCCTCGCCAAGGGTGGCGTGACCGACCTCGCGAGGATCACTGGCAGGACCAGCTCGCGAGGGAGGCTGGAGAGGTCAGCCTCGTGAGGATCGCCCGCACGGCAACGCAGGCCTTCCTCCTCTGCCGCCACCGCCAAAGAGGAACGAAGACCAACATCAAGACAAGGGAGCTGGGGGCTTCCAGGAGCCGCGCGCAATCGCTTGCATCTTGGGTGGCGCGCAGGCCTCAGCCTCACAGTGCATCTTCAAGCAGTTTGCTTGTGAGGTGAATGTAGTCCTCCCCAAGCTTGAGGCCACGCGCCCTCTCAGGTGGTCTGCGTGCGCTCTCACGTTCAGCTCAGCGGATCAGCTCAGGTGCACGGCAACGGTCGGAGTCCTCCCGATGCTTTTCTCCCCGGTCATCAGCAACGTGCAGGTCACCAGGACCCTCATTGACGGCGGAGCAGGACTCAACGTCCTGTCCGTCGAGACGTTCGACAATCTCCAAGTGTCGTACGATCAGCTTCAGCCAACCAAGCCCTTCTCAGGAGTCACTGATGGTTCCACTCTTCCAATAGGGCAGGTTCGCCTTCTAGTCACCTTCGGGCAGCGCAACAACTACCGCACCGAGCTCATCGACTTTGACGTCGCCCACATCCGTCTGCCATACAACGCCATCCTCGGGTACCAAGCCCTGGCCAAGTTCATGGCAGTGACTCACCATGGGTACAATGTCCTCAAGATGCCAGGAAGCGGTGGAGTCATCACCGTACCCTGTGAAGAAAGGGATGCAGTGTGTTCACTTGAGCGCGTGTTCCAAGCCACAGAAACGGAAGACTTCCCAAGGCGACCCTCAAGAAGAAGAAGGTTTCGTCTGGCCCAAGCCATCAGGAGGCAGGCGCCTCCGGAGGTGTTGCGTCAGGATCTGCGCCCAATCAGGGAGCGTCACCCTCTCTCGCATAGGAAGGCGCGCCCGGCGCCCTCCTCAGGCAGGGCTCGAGGGCTCTTTCTTAGAGAGCCACCAACTTTGCCGAGGTCGCAAGGGAGGCGCTCGGGCACCACTTGGAGGGGTGCTTCCAGGCACGTTTCCCTCAGGAAGGTACAAGGCAAGGAAAACCAAACCCTCATGAGTTCATCGCAAGAAACACCCAGGAGCTGCAGGAATCGAGAGTCATGTGCGGTAGCCGTCGCCTGCCCACTGTAACCCCACATCCAGGCGAGGATGGTGGGTTGCGCGTCTGCATTGACGTGCCAGGGCTCAACCGAGCCGCGTCTCTGGAGCGCCTTTGGGCTTCGCACGCGGGGCGTTGCGAGGGTCCACCTCACAGCTACGTTCGCATGCCTTTCGGCCTGCCGAACACGGTCGCCGCTCATCAGCGCCTGTTGAGGAGCATTCTGGAGGCTCAGGAGGTCAGGCATGGTGCGGTCCTGGCGGAGATGGAGAAGGCCCTCGGAAACCCACCAGTGCCCCCGGAGCGTCCCGAGGCTCCTGGGCCTGGGGGCTCGTAAGGATCGACATCTTCATCACGCATCGACCGCTTCTTCAGCATCACTTCAACTTCAACGACACCAGGTGACATCTTTCTAAGTTCCGTTTTTAGCTGGGAGCGCCCACAGGGCCGCATCATTCCCAGGTCGCGTGGGTCCGTCCCTGCGGCATATGTATCTGTTTTGCTTACGCTCTTTACTTACCTTGTTGGGGGCGCCCCTCGGGCTGCATCATCCCCGAGCTGCTCGGGCCTAGCCCTGCGGTGTTTGCTTTTCCCGCGTCTACTTAAAATGAATTTGCTCTTTTGCGCTTAATTGTCACCTACTGCTTTTCATGGACTTCTCCGCTTTCATGCAAAGCGCTTGCACGTTAAAAGGGGGGTACCTGAGCATCGCGACTCATGGGCTCCTACTGGCTCTCCAGCCCTCACCCCCTGGCCTTGACCCACGACATCGCGACCTATCATACCAGCGGCGGCTGAGCTCGCTCGAGGCCGGGACCTGAGGACATAGAGCATTTGCATTCTAACCACCCTGCAGGAACACACCATTGATAAAGGCTCAGATCCAGGCGCAACCTGCCTCGAGGTAGGGCCTCGTGAGTCCCGCGCTGGCTCACGAGTGCCCAGATACACCTCTCCTAGCCCTACCGTGCCGGCCACGTGTCAGGGCGGGGTTGTACACGCCCCGGGGGCTCCTCCGGCTCCTCCCGGAGGGGAGCCCCCTCCCATGTACCAGTGGAAGCACCATGCTCCGTGCTGGCTGACGACACTGCCGAGGAGCGACTATGCATGTACACATACGGAAGCGCTATGCTCTGTGCTGGTGATAAACAACTGAGGGCGGCCTACGGCCGTACCAACCTCAGGGAGCCCAGAGCTCAGTGTCCGGCACCATCGCAACGCCTCCCCTCGGGAGTGCCGCGTGAGGGGGCTGGACACGGGGGCTACGCCCGGGTCTTGCCCGAGTGCACGCCACCCAGCCAGGTCCCTCGGACCTGGTCGTCACGCGCCCCTCCTCGAGCGGAGCCAAGGTATGGAAACCCGTTTGAACGTCAAGGGGGACTCCTGAGCATCGCGACTTAGGAGCCTAACTTGCCCCGTAGCCCCTCACTCCTTAGTCTCGTCCTGGTTTCCAGTTGGGGCTAATGCTGGGTGAGGTATGCGCGGGGACGGGCCCTACCGACGCAGAAGGATCAATCCACTCCTCGTTCCCCCTTTCCCACTTGTTGCTTGTGCGTCAAGGGGGACTCCTGAGCATCGTGACTCAGGAGCCTAACTTGCCATGTAGCCCCTCGCTCCTTAGTCCCGTCCTGGTTTCTGGTCGGGGCTAACGCTGGGTGAGGTATGTGTGGGGCCGGGCCGTGCTGACGTAGAGCGCGAGCAAGTAGGGGAGAAAAATGCAAATTCCAGGAAATTCAAAGCAAATATTACAAGCCATAGATTCTTTCACGACGTCAAACACAAGTTTAAACGCCTCCGCGAGGCATGGTGCATGTTGCAGGAATAAAAACAGGACAGAAGCCGCGAAGGGATCACTCTCTAGTGGTGCCGCCGCCTGTGGTGGAGTCGCGCTGGGCGACCCCGCCTCCTGGGGCCGCGGAGCTGGCGGCACCGCAACTGGGCAAGACGCTGAAGGCGCGGAACCTCCCCGGCAAAGCTTCGGCCCGACCTTTCACGGCCTCAGCGGCAGCAGCAGCAAGGTCGCCGCTCACGGGTTCCAGCAGGCTATCGAAGTCAACATCGGGGTCGCGCAGGTAGACGTGGCTGAGGACATGTGTCAGTGCCGCAGAAGACAGGGCACGCGCCTCGCCTCGGTCGTGGGGCCAAGGCCGTCTACGACATCTTCAAGCGCACGGACCAGGAAGGGAAGCAGCTTGGCGGGGCCGTCCTCCGCACCGGCCAGCGGCTCCTCCAAGCCACTCTCATAAAGCATCTTCAGAACGGCACGAGCCCAATTCTCCATCTTCGCGAAGGCCACCCGATCCTCCGCCAGGACCTTCGCCTTGGCGTCTAGCTCGGTCCTCTCCACCTTTAGTGATTGCTCCAGCGTCTCCAACCGGCCGTGGCGGTCATCAAGCTTGACGTCCCGGTCCTTGACGGCAGCCTCCTGAACCTTCATCTCCTTCTCTTTCTCCTGGCGGCCGTGGACCTCCTTGGCAAGCTCGTTGCGCAGGCCTTGCAGCTCGGTCTCCAGCACCTCGCAGCGAGCCTTAGCAGCCTCAGCGTCACCCAGGGCAGCGTCACGAGCGGCCTTGGCTTGGTTGGCAGCCTGCTTCTCCCCCTTGGAGACCTCCACGGCCTAGCTCAGCGCTGCTCAGACGAAGGCAGCGGAACGGGCCCAGCTAGAAGCTAAGTCTAGGCGCCCGGCCGCTAGGCGAAGGTCCGCACTCAGAAGATCCTCCCACAGCTGGCTCAGTTCGCTGGCGACCTGGTCCAGGACGGCGGCAGAGGGAACATAAGAAGCGGGAATCGGCGGAGCAGGCGAAGAAGACGGCAGCGTGATCACGGCTTGGCAGGAAGGAACCCCCTGGGCCTTGGCTGCCCTGGCTGCAGCATCGAGCGCAGTCGACTCCAGGGTCAGCGGAGCCATGGGGGCTGACTCCTCGCCGAGGCGTCCCAGTCGGCCTCACGAGGATGACCGAGTAGGGGAGGCGCGAGCCGCACCGTCTTTCCCCTTAGTGGACGAAGGTGCCATCCCGGTAGGTGGACTCGCCCCAAGCGGGGCCGCAGAAGCCCCTTTCAACCTCTTCGCCGCAGGCGCCAGCCTGACAAAAGAATATGGACGTCAAGCCTCGGCGGCAAAAACCAAGCAAAGCACGAATCGAGCACTTACTGGTCGTTGCTCGTGGGCCCAAGCAACCTCTGGCCGAACTTGAAGCCCGAGAGCCTGCAGCTGGGGTCAGCCTCGGGAGGCCCGGAATCAGAAGGCACGTCAGGAGGGCTGGAGCTGGCCTCAGATCACTCAGGGACCAGAGCAGACCCTGGGGGAACCAGCCCCGACCTGCCCTTCCTCGCGACCAAGGGAGAGTCCTCCCCTCCTCGCCTGGTGCCGGCCTCGTCGTCGTCCGGCATGGAGCGGAGGACCTGGGACCTGCGCCAAGGGAAAGACTCCCTCGACTCCTCGCCAGTCGCCTCAGAGTCAAATTCTTCTTCCTCTGCCTTTTCTTCCCCCTCGCTCTCACTCGAGCTGTCGTAGGACACGTTCACCATCGCCAGCGTCGCAAGACCCTCAGGAGCTTCCGCAGGCACCAGCCCATCGCCATTAAAGGTGGGCATGGCATTCACCACCTGCTCCCAGTCGTCGCGAAGGAACAGGGGGACGGGGGCGCCCACCGGCTTCACCACGTCTCCCCCAACCAAGGAATGGAGGGCCGCGACCAGATTCTCATCGGTCAGGGCCTCAAAGCTTAGGCGCAAGGCAACGTCCGCTTCCCCAAGCCTCCACAACGGGAGTGAGTGCTCCTGGAGTGGAGCCACCTGGTGCTCCAAGAACTTCCTCAGGAGCGTGGCTCCAGTCAGCTTCGCCGTCCCTAAGTTGCTCGGCCTCAGGTCCGCGTTCATCCTCTTCAGCACCGCCCTCGCACGGGGGTCGACAAGCTCCACGCGGCACCACGCATCGACAGCCTTGGGCTGCCCCGTAGGCAATACCAGACGGGGGTGGAGGCGCCCGATGTCCACCATGACCCACTTGCTCCGGCAGCCTTCGATTCTCTTCCCAGGCTTCGAGATAGCATTGGAATTGGAGTATGCGATGAAGCTCGCACATGCGGAGACATGGACACCAGAAACCCGGAGCGAAAAATAGTGGCGCAACAAGGCCACCGAGGGCTTTACCCCGACATGACCCTCACAGTAGTAAGCAAAAATCGCCAGGAGAAGAACAGAGTTGGGGTGGAGATGCAGAGCCTGCAAGTTGTACTGGCGGAGAACAGCAAAGAAGAACTCAGAGAAAGGAGGCACCAGACTAGCGACGATGGCGCTCAAAAAAAGCAGATAGAAGGTGCTCCCCCTGCTTTCAGGCTGGTCGGAGCCGGCCTTGAGCACAATCGCCCCCTTGCTGCCCTGCGCCACCATCATCAGGCGCGTGAGGGCGAGGTTCTTCTCCGGTAAGTTCGGGGAAGCCAGGGCCAGCGAGTACCAGGCCTCGGTCGGGGACTTGCGAGGCGCCATGGCGTGCCAGGCGAGAAGGATTGAGACAGATCTGGAGGATTTCAGAAGCAAGAAAGAGGAGAGCGAGAAAGGGGATTGGGGGCGAGGCGAACAAGAACAAAGCAAGTAAGTCTGGCCCGGACACCTCTTTTGTTAGATGGATAGTTGCCGAAGCGTCGTGGGAAGCGTAGACACCCACGTCCAATCAATTGCCACACGGCGCTCAAGGCCGCAGGCTGTTGGGGCTCGCGGCGCTTCGTGCTTGCCCCTTCGCTTCCCTGCTAGGCCAAGCCCGGGCGCGCCTTGGGCCCGGGGGCTACTGTCGGCGTTCTGGGAACGGGGGTCCCTAGACTTGCCTGCCTGCGCGTGGCTCAAGTGGGGGGGCCCAGCGCGGCCCATCTTCATCAGCTCAAGCTCAAGACCCTCGCTAGGGGCCAAGCCTCGCGGGGCAGACGATCAGGCAGGCTCGCGAGGAGGCGGAGAGATCAAGGCAGGGGTACCTCGCGAGGAGCCCGTGATGCAAGCCATGACGATCGAGACCAGGCGGGCGCCAGGCGGGCGCCGACCTGCGTAGTGTCCTTGTTTCCCCTTTGGTGCAAAGGGGGAAAGCACAGGACAAGGCATCGGGCAAAGGTTACCATTCTGGTGCAACGAGACCAAGACCAATAGAGCGGCAGGACGGAGGTCACCGTGGAGCCCAAGATGGCGTCATCACTAGAGCTTTTGGCAGCCGAAGACCACCTTTGGTCAGGATAACTTGTACTAGATGTTCCCCTTCAAAATGGCCAATTGTTGGCGCCCTTACCGCTCATTATTTGGGGAGAGGCCCAGGGCCTCTATAAATAGAGCTAGCCACCCCGGAGGGATGAAAGAGAGACAACTAGGAGAGACATCGAGAGAGTGAGATAGAGAGAGATCTGATAGAACCCTAGCAGAGAAAGAGAGAGGCGACTGAACTCGCCCAAGAAGTTCATCGCACCAGCTCAAGAACACCTCTCGCGAGGCTATTCTTCCCTTGTACTGTTCATCATCAGCCCCCCAGGCAATCCACCACACCACACACTGGAGTAGGGTATTACACCACAACGGTGGCCCGAACCAGTATAAATCTCGTGTCCCTTGTGTTGTTCGTTGTTTCCAGCTTAGATCACACGAAGAGATTGGACGTAGATCGGTAGGGGAGAGATCTCCGCGCGCACCCCAGTGTTTGAACCTCAAGGGTCTGCCAGAACCCGAAATCCAACAAGCACCATATGTATATGGTAGGTGAAGTGTCTAAAAGGGGATCCTAGTTTTTGGAGTTGGGATTTTTGGTTTTTTCTTACATGCGACGCGGGAAGCAGTCCGGGATAGTCGGTCATAATGGCCACCATGGCGTCATCACAGCTTAATTGATAGAACTGTCGGTCTATCAGCTCCACGAATATGACCGGATCTTCTTCGAGTCCGGCATCGAGAGCCCAATCGGGTCCTCTGGTTGTGCAGATGGGCTGCTGACCTCCCTTATGGCTTTTCGCAGTTCCTGCCACAAAATGGCAAGGTGAGTACCTACGACAAAGAATGCGGGAAGAACGGGAGTAAGGAGATATAACTCACCCAGCTTGGGGGTTGTACATGGATAATCCATCCCGTGGCTTAATGCGGATGAACTCCTCTTCCTCTCCCTTGAATAATTCAGACAGAATTTTTGCTAAATCGGCGGCGTTGTCCGGACCCTTACGCCCGCAACGGGTGGCGTCATCTTCCCCGTTAAAACACCACAAGGGGTGCCAGCGATATTGAAGTGGTTGCACTCCCCGCATTATGCATATTTACGTAACCTCAACTACTGTCAATCCTGATTGAGCCAGCACTTTAATCCGGTTCATCAGGTAGAGGACTTCTCCATTGTCTTCCTCCTGGGGGCTCCGTGGGCGCCAACTTCGGCGTTTCTTCAGAGGAGCATTGCTGAACTCAGGAAGACCCCGCCGAACAGGGTCCGGAAGGGGGACGTCCTCCATATAAAACCATTCCGAAGGCCAGTCTTCAGACGTCTTCTTCGGAGTACCGAACAGGTATCCGGTTTCAGCGATGCGCCATATTTCGGCTCCGCCCACTTGATAAAGTGAGGCAAAATAACCTTTTCCACAGCTCGAAATGAGCCTTGCAGCCCAGAAATAACTCGCAGAGGGCAACATAGCTGGCGATGTGTAAAATGGAAGCAGGGGTGAAATTATGCAGTTGGAGGCCGTAAAACTCCAGGAGCCACGGAGGAACGGATGAATCAGAAATTCGAGTCCCCTCAATAAATAAGGGACAAGGCATACCCGCTCCCCCGTAGAGGGGCTGGGGAAGCTCTTCGCTTGCTCCCCGCCATTGTAGGTGGCGAGCCCGGCACCATATACGCCGGAGGGAGAAATCCCTTAGTCTGCAGCTCGACTAATCGACTATGTGGGACTGAACACCTCTTCCAATCACCATGCTTAGGGCTACGGGGGCGGGAGGAGGAGCTGCGGAGGTCGGCCATGCTGGAATGGATTTTTCCGAAGCACGCTCCGATGGATTCTCGCTGGGGGAGGATGGTATGGATTGGATCTAAGAATCCCCATCCCTTTAATAGACAATTTATTTATGTGGCTAGGGGGGCGAATGTAAAAACGCCCTGGCGCCTCGCATTCATTCGACGTGTGGAAGAAAGCCCTTATTGGGCGCAGAAGCCAAGAGGTTCAACATTTATGGGACCGGACACTGCTTGACAAACGTTCGAAATTTGGAGAAGAACCCGCCTTGCAATGCCGAAGACAACACGACGCACCGGACTCATCGTCATTGAAGCCTGGTTCGGGGGCTACTGAGGGAGTCCTGGATTAGGGGGTCTCCGGACAGCCGGACTGTATCCTTTGGCCGGATTGTTAGACTATGAAGATACAAGATTGAAGACTTCGTCCCATGTCCGGATGGGACTCTACTTGGCGTGGAAGGCAAGCTAGGCAATATGGATATGTATATCTCCTCCTTTGTAACCGACCTTGTGTAACCCTAGCCCCCTCCAGCGTCTATATAAACCGGAGGGTTTTAGTTCGTAGGACAACAGACAATCATACCATAGGCTAGCTTCTAGGGTTTAGCCTCTCCGATCTCATGGTAGATCAACTCTTGTACTACTCATATTGTCAAGAATAATCAAGCAGGACGTAGGGTTTTACCTCCATCAAGAGGGCCCGAACCTGGGTAAAACATCGTGTCCCCTGCCTCCTGTTACCATCCTCCTTAGACGCACAGTTCGGGACCCCCTACCCGAGATCCGCCGGTTTTGACACTGACAGCCATCGTTTTCAGCAAGCTCACGGAACATGTCTTTATCTCCGGTCATATGATCAATACATCCACTATCAAGAACCCATTTCTTTCCTCCAGCCATGTAGCCACAAAGTTTTTCCATAAGACCAAAGTGTCTCATTGCATCATTATGATCATAGTCACTGTCATCATCATCATCATAGTATCCATGTTCAACATCATCTTGTGATTGATCAATTCCTAAAGAGGGTAATTCATTAGATAAATGATCATTTCTATGGTTATCTTTATGAATTCTAATAGCTTTGGAAATGATATTGCTAATGATTCCAACATCTCCTTTGGCACTCGTAAGATTAGTAAGCTCAAATAAGCAGTCACCAAATTTGGGATCTGGAACTCATCTTAATCAAGGCAATAGACTTATGGAGAATTTCATCTAGATCTTTCAAGGAATAATTTGGAAAGTGTTCCTCAAGAAATCTCCATATAGTGTAGGCACAATCAAGAGTAGGCAAACATTCAATCAAGTTTCTAGGCAAGCCGCTGGTGATAAGATTAACAGTTCTAAGGTTGCGGATCATGTCAATAGACTCATCAAGGGTAGGATGCAAAGAATCAAAATGAGGTGCACAAGGGCTAGCAATGTACTTATTCAAATGATATTCATTGAAAATCTCAAGGATTTCATTTTCCCACTCATGAAAATATTCTCCATCAAGAATAGGCACTCTATGTCTAAGACTCCCCAAAGTAGACTCATCCATCTTCCTCCAATGGTGTTTCAACCAAAGCAATGGAGACCAAAGCTCTGATGCCAATCGAAAGGATCAAGAAGAGGTATCTAGAGGGGGGGTGATTAGACACTAAGTGCTAAAAGTTGCAGTTTTTAATTTCTTTAGGTTGAAGTGGAGTTTTGGCACAAGTTTAACAAACACAATACATATAAAGCAAGCATGCAAAGAGTATATGAGCAGCGGAAAGTAAAGCATGCAACTTGCAAGAATGTAAAAGGATGGGATTGGAGTGTGCAAACGCAATTTGGAGACACGTAGATTTTTGAGACGTGGTTCCGATAGGTGGTGCTATCGTACATCCACGTTGATGGAGACTTCAACCCACGAAGGGTGACGGCTGCGCGAGTCCACGGAGGGCTCCGCCCACGAAGGGTCCACGAAGTAGACACCTTGTCTATCCCACCATGGTCGTCGCCCATGAAGGACTTGCCTCACTAGCGGTAGATCTTCACGAAGTAGGCGATCTCCTTGCCATTACAAACTCCTTGGTTCAACTCCACAATCTTGTCGGAGGCTCCCAAGTGACACCTAGCCAATCTAGGAGACACCACTCTCCAAGAAGTAACAAATGGTCTGTTGATGATGAACTCCTTGCTCTTGTGCTTCAAATGATAGTCTCCCCAACACTCAACTCTCTCTCATAGGATGTGGATTTGGTGGAAAGAGGATTTGAGTGGAAAGCAACTTGGGGAAGGCTAGAGATCAAGATTCATATGGTAAGAATGGAATATCTTGGCCTCAACACAAGTGTAGGTGGTTCTCTCTCAGAAAAAGTAAGTTGGAAGTGTAGGTTTGTTCTGATGGCTCTCTCCACAAATGAAGAGGTGGTGGAGGGGTATATATAGCCTCCACACAAAATCTAGCTGTTACACACAACTTGCCAATCTCGGTGGGACCGAATCGATAAACTCGGTCGAACCGATTCAGCAAATCTAGTGACCGTTAGGGTTTTCAGTGGGACCAACTAGATCAACTCGGTGGGACCGACGTGCTAGGGTTAGGGTAAATTCAAAACTCGGTTTGACCGATTACTCAAACTCGGTGGGACCGATTTGGGTAATAAGCGAAACAGAGAGTTGGCCAAGCAAACTCGGTGGGGCCGATTGCATATCTCGGTGGGACCGAAAATATTGCAATGGGTAACAGAGAGTTTGCAAGCCCATCTCGGCGAGACCGAGATCCCATCGGTGAGACCGAACTGATTAGGGTTTCTGGCAGTGGCTATGTCAACTAAACTCGGTGGCTCCAAATAGAAAGAATCGGTGGGGCCGAGTTGGATATTTGGTGTGGGACATATTTGGAAGTGAGAAAGTGGTTGAGGGCTTTGGAGCATATCACTAAGCACTTTGAGCAAGCAAGCCATTAAGCAACACCTCATCCCTTCTTAATAGTATTGGCTTTCCTATAGACTCAATGTGATCTTGGATCACTAAAATAGAAAATGTAGAGTCTTGAGCTTGGAGCTTGAGCCAATCCTTTGTCCTTAGCATTTTTAAGGGGTTCCACATCCTCTAGTCCATGCCACTTCATTGTTGAACTTATTTGAAAATACTAGGTAAAAGTGTTAGTCCAACAAGAGATATGTTGACATTAATTACCAAAACCACCTAGGGAGCACTTGTGCTTTCAGTTTAGTATGATCTATTTTTGAGTGCTAGTTTTGTGACATATCCATCTATGTAATCAAGTTGAGAGTTATATAATAAAGTTTAGTTTGAGTTTTTGCTTCTTTACTTTTATGTTTCAATCAAAATAAAGAAAATAATGAAAAATATCATATGCTAATCTTATGGAAAGTAATGACATTACATAAGGAAGAGTATAAGTGGTAAAATTTACTGAAAGTTAACAAACATAGCATTGGTCAATGATGCAATTCATGAAAGAATTAATAAGGGAACAGAAGATTCACATGCAAATATACTATCTTGGACACCTTTTATGATTGTGAGCCACCATTAAGTATTTTATGCCAAATTGTTGATGTTGGACAAGAAAGACAATGTAAAGATTTGTGTTTGTTCATATTCACATGGAAGTTATATTGTCATAGATCCTCCAACATGTGGTGCTTGCCCAATATCTTTGCTAGCCAAAAATCCGCAGCAAGTAGAAATACTACTTGTGCATCCAAAAACCTTAAAACCCAATCTCAAGTTATGAGAGTCCACTATACCTACCTACGGATTGAATAAGATCCTTCAAGTAAGTTGTCATCGGTGCATAAGGCAATAAAACTTGCCTCTAAATATGTATGATCTTTTAGTGTAAAGGAAAATAAGCGTTGTACGAACTTGTGATGGCAAAGTAATAAAAGCGATGGACTGCATAATAAAGATTGCTATCATAAGGGGCAATATAGCATGACGTTCTTTTGCACTAAGAGCTGGTGCATCCAGAAATAAAAGGTGCATGCCAACCTCTGCTTCCCACTATGAAGGGCCTATCTTTTATGTATTTATTTTTTATGCAAGAGCCAAAAGTGTTCTCCTCTATTCCTTTTTACTTTTCTCTTTTGCAAGCATCATTTGGTGGGGGAAGATATAGGCACATATATCCAGTTGGATATGAGTGATCATGAGTTATTATTGTTGACATCACCCTTGAGGTGAATAAGTTGGGAGGCGAAGCTATAAGCCCCTATCTTTCTATGTGTCCGACTGAAACTTTTTGCTCCATATATATGTTGTGAGTGTTAGCAATCATAGAAGACTAAATGATGGTTGAATATGTGGATTTGCTAAAAAGCTCAGACATGAGACCTTCCAGAAAATATGATGAATTGCAATTGCATTGTTGACTGAGAAAATAGTTTGTTAGCTTTCAAGAAAGTTTATGCTTTATACTTCGATGTTGTAATGAATTGTTACTTGCTCATGGCAAGTTCTATGATAAAATTTAGTGTTGTTATAATAATGATCATGATGCTACTATGTCCGTATTTTGTTTTTTTACACCTCTCTCTCTCTGAACATGTGGGCATGATTCTCGATATTAGCTTTCGCTTGTGGACAAGCAAGGTCTAAGCTTGGGGGAGTTGATATGTCCATTTTGCATCATGTTTTCCTACTATTATTTATAGTGTTTTTATTCTATATAACACTTTGTGGAGTAATTATAATGCCTTTTCTCTCATAATATGCAAGGTTTACACAAAGAGGGAGATTACCGGCAGCTAGAATTCTAGGCCTGAAAAAGCTACGTCAGAGATACCTATTCTGCACATCTCCAAATGAGCTGAAATTTTACGGAGATTTATTTTGGAATATTTTTTTGGAGAAAACAAATACTAGAGGGGGCAACCCACGTGTCCACTAGGCACCAGGGCCCGCCTACCCCCCCCCCCCCCCCCGCCCGCCCCTAGTGTGCCCTGGTGGGTAGTGGGGCCCCTGGCTAGCCTTCCGTGCTCATCTTCTTGTATATAAGGTCATTTTTCCTAGAAAAAATAAGGAGAGGAATTTTGGGACGAGGCGCCGCCGTCTCGAGGTGGAACTTGGGTAGGAGCACTTTTGCTCTCCGACGGAGCGATTCCGCCAGGGATACTTCCCTCCGGGAGGGGAAAATCGAAGCCATCGTCATCACCAACAACCCTCTCATCATGGAAGGGCAAATCTTCATAAACATCTTCAATAGCATCATCTCATCTCAAAACCCTAGTTCATCTCTTGTTTTCAATGTTTGTACCAAAACCTCAGATTGGTACCTGTGGGTGACTAGTAGCGTTGATTACATCTTGTAGTTGATGCCAGATGGTTTATTTGGTGGAAGATTATATGTTCAGATCTATTATGCAATTCAATACCCCATTTAATCTTGAGAATTAACATGTTTTGTGAGTAGTTACTTTTGTTCTTGAGGACATGGGAGAAGTCATGTCATAAGTAATCATGTGAATTTGGTGTCCGTTCGATATTTTGATGATATGTATGTTGTGATTCCCTTAGTGGTATTATGTGAATGTCGACTACATGACACTTCGCCATATTTGGGCCTAAGGGAATGCATTGTGGAGTAGTTATTAGATGATGGGTTGCTAGAGTGACAGAAGATTAACCCTAGTTTATGCGCTATTCCATAAGGGGCTGATTTGGATCCATAAGTTTAATGCTATGGTTAGATTTTGTCTTTTCTTCTTTCGTAGTTGCGGATGCTTCCGAGAGGGGTTAGTCATAAGTTTGAGGCTTGTTCAAGTAAGAACAACACCCAAGCATCACTCCACCCACTCAAACAAACATGATGAAAGTGACTAGATGAAATTCCCGTGTGTCCTTAATAACGCTTTGCTTATTATAAGAGACCGTTCCAGCCTGTCATTTGCTACAAAAAGGATTAGGATACCTTGCTGCACTTGTTTACCGTTACTATTACTTGCTCATTGCAAATTATCTTGCTATCAAACTATCTGTTACCGACAATTTCAGTGCCTGCAGAAAATTCCTTGCTGAAAACCACTTGTCATTTCCTTCTGCTCCTTGTTGGGTTCGACACTCCTACATATTGAGAGGACTATGATCGATCCCCTATACTTGTGGGTCATCAGGGCGCGAGGGCATAGGGACGTCTTCCTCAAGCTAGACTTCCAGAAAGCCTATGACCGTCTGGACTTGTCCTTCCTGCGGTTAGTCCTGCAACGTCAGGGCTTTGATGAAAGATGGTGTTCATGGCTCATGCAGTTGGTTAGGTCTTGGAAGACGACAATTAATAGTAACGGCGAGGTGGGACCATTCTTTACATCCTATACGGGAGTGAAGCAAGGGGATCTGATATCCCCTCTCCTCTTCAACCTCGTCGTTGACGTGCCAGCTGCCATCCTGGATAAAGCTAGGCTGGCAAGTCACGTCTCGGGGGTAGTCAGTCACCTCATCCCTGGCAGAGGCTTCACCGAGATTACTCATGATATTATTTCACGAGATTATTCACGAGGTTCGGGCGCGAGGGCATAGGGGTGTCTTCCTCAAGCTGGACTTCCAGAAAACCTCTGATCGTCTGGACTGGTCCTTCCTACGGTTAGTCCTGCAACGTCAGGGCTTTGATGAAAGATGGGATTCATGGATCATGCAGTTGGTTGGGTCTGTGAAGACGGCGGTTAATATTAATGGTGAGGTGGTACCATTCTTTACGTCCTCTACGGGAGTGAAGCAAGGGAATCAGATATCCTCTCTCCTCTTCAACCTCGCTGTTGACGTTCTAGACGTCATCCTGGATAAAGTTAGGCTGGCAGGTCACCTTTCAGGGGTAGTCGGTCACCTCATCCCTGGCAGAGGGGTCACCCACCTACAGTATGTGGATGACACCATGATTATAGTGGAAGGATCCGACCTAGACATCGTGAATATGAAGTTCGTGCTCCTCTATTTCGAGGTGATGTTAGGACTAAAGATTAACTTTGATAAGAGCGAGTTCATCGTCTTAGGATTTCCTATGGAGGAACAACAGTGGATTGCAGACAATCTAAACGGCAAACTGGCCTCATTCCTCATTACGTATTTGGGAATGCTGATGGCTGACTCGAGGATCCCGTTGAGTGCTTTTGACCCGCTGGTGGGACAAGTGGCATCTCCGGCTGAGTCTTGGTGTGGGCGGTTTACCTCCAAGGGGAGCAAATTGGTCCTTATTAGTGCTAATTTAGCGAGCCTCCTCATGTACATGATGGGGTTGTATATCTTACCGGAGGGCGTTCAATTCATAGCTCTTTCGATAAGGAACTCGCTCGGTTCTTCTGGCAGGACGCCAATGGATGCCAAAAATAACACATGGTCAAGTGGGCGGACATATGTTTGCCCAAAGACCAAGGTGTCCTGTCCATTATGGCTTCCCGTCGTATGAATGTCGCACTCATATTGCGGTGGGTCTGGCGGATTCTACGCGGCGAGGGCGACTTATGGCTATAGCTCATTCAGGCAAAATACCTTAGGTGTGAGGCTCTCATGGTGAGTTCCCATGCGGGAGGATCACAGTTTTGGAGGTCCATCCAAAATATCAAGGAGGACATCCGCCTAGGGATTTCCTTCTCCATAGGGAATGGGGGTAGGACCCAATTTTGGTTGGACCTCTAGAAGGGTTCCGAGCCACTGCGCCTCAGTTTTCCTGGCTTATTCTCGATCTCTATGGACCCACTACTACTTATCTCCGTGACCTTTAGATCTGGGCAGTGGAACATCCTGTTCCGTCATACCTTTGGGCAAGCTGGCGGCAATGAATGTACTAAACTGCAGAATGCCTTACCACCAGTGCTACTGAACTATTCGAAAACTATGATGTGGCAGCTTACTCCGACGACGGAATTCTCGGTGAGCACGACATACCATTCCTTATGCCAATCACCTCACATTCCCTGGCTTTCACAGTTGTGGAAAGCCCCCTTACCCCTCAAGATTAAGATCTTCGTGTGGCAGTTATTACGTGACCGTATCCTCTCGGGGACCGAGGTACTTAAGAGGCACGGCCCGAGATATGGCTTGTGCCCCCTGTGCGCGGTACCTGAGACTTGGAGCCATATCCTATTCTCTTGTACGGCTGCGTGGGTTTTATGGATGTTCGTCCTTGGGGCCCGGCTGGGAGGCCCTGAACCTCGTGGAGTTCCTCCAGCATTGGGCTACCCAACATACGCCCCATCATCAGATTCTGGCTTGTTTTTATGGCATTGTCTTGGACACTTTTGACGAGCGTAATGAAATGGTGATTGAGAAGGGTTTTCCGAGGAAGGTATCTGACTCCTTCAAATTCCTTGCTTTTCTACACACTGGCACCCGCTCTCGTGTGATCGCGTCGTCTCGGTCTCATGATGGATGCGCTTTTGGCTATAGCGCGTCGGCTAGCGTCCTCGTAGAGCCGCGTGGCGGCTGCCACTAATGGCCTTTTTCCTATTTCTCTTATGTTTTCTTGGGCATGACTATGTTGTTGCCCCATCCGTCGATTTTTGTGGTTTGTCTGGATGCTGGCTGCATGGACCGTTGCTTTATCTATAAAGCGGGGTGCAAGCCTATTTCGAGCACCAATATGAGGTTTGATACGAAGATTGAATACAAGAGATGAACTAGGATTTGGAGATGATATGGTGCCAATGAAGATGTTGATGGAGATGCTGCCTCCCATGATGAGAGGAATGTTGGTGATGACGAAGGCTTCAATTTCTCCCTCTGGGAGGGAGGTTTCTCCGGCAGAATCGCTCTGCTGGAGAGCAAAAGTGCTCGTGTCATGGTTCAGCCTCGAGAAGGCGTCGAAAAGTCCTGAAAGTGTTCTCTTGATTTGTTTTCTAGGGCAAATGGGAATATATGACCAAAGGACGTCGGGAGAGCAGCTCTATGGACCCCACAAGCATGGATGTCACGGCTTGTGGGTGGCTGCGCACCCTGAGCTTGTGGCCCCCTGTTGCACTTCTTTGTTGCTTCTTTCTTTCAGTATTTTTAATATATCCGAAAAGAAATCTCCGTAAAATTTCACTTAATTTTGAGCTTCGGAGAATTGTTATCTCAGTTATAGCTTTTCAGGTCAGAATTTCAGTTGCCGGTAATCTCCCTCCTTTGATGTATGTTGCATTTTAAGAGAGAAAAGTCATTCGAATTTCTTCATATTATGAAATATAGCATCAAAATAAGATAAAAACGGCAGGAAATTATGATGCAAAATGGACGTACCTGTTACAACCGCGAGCCTACGACTCGCCGCGGCGCTGACAATTTTTGTATGAGCTCAAGAGGAAGCTGCAACCGGATGCTACAACCAAGGTAGTGTGTTGCTGGAACCGACGACGTGGAAAGCTGGAATGATGAGGGTGTAAGTTGTGGTGTCGTCATCGACAAGTATGCTAGCCCCATGCGGGAGTTGCAACTGTCCTCTGTCGACGCTGCAACCAGTGCAGTGTGGCCCTTGGGCCGGCGATGTGAAAAGTTGCAACAACGGGAGTAGGTAGTTGATGTGGGCCACTGATGTTGCGTATCGTTGGACGGAAATGTTGGGACCGTTGAGAAAATTTGTTTAACCGTCAGGCTGAGTTGTTGGGACGGCAGGGCCAGATGTTGTGACCACCCGACAAAGATGTTGGGACCACCAAGAGAAATTGGTGCGACCATCAGGTCGAGATGTTGAAACCGTAGGGCCGAGCTGTTGCGACCGTGGGCATAGGTCATGTCGGTCAACTAGTGGCAGCTAGGCGTCACAAGTGGTGACGATTCTAGTACCGGCGGCCTTGATTGCTGGAACCGGCGAAGGTGGAGCTGCAACCGGCAAACCCAAAAAAACTACAAATAGCGGCCGCGAGATGATGCAATCCGGGGACCACGCTGATCACTGATGCAAACACATGTGGCCTCTGCTACGAGCGACGAGTAGGCCGGCGATGGAGCAGTGAAAGCGAGCGTGCGGAGCCTACAGGGCTAACATCATGGCGTGAGGCAGGGGCGTGCATAAGATGAAAGACAGGGGGAAGAGAGGAATTTTTTTTCTTTCTTTCTTGCACGGGGAAGAAGACGACCCTCGCGCTGATCGTACGGCATACAACAAACGAATCGTGCGGCTGGCAGGGTCACTGATCTCGATTTGGGCCGGCTATCGCCGCCCAGGGATCATTTATACTACTCAGAACACCGAAGGTAACGTGCGCTCCCGTTGCAGTGGAAATTCGCGGCGACGCACAGGCTTGCGCAATGAGGCTGCTCACAAGGTGTTCGACGAAATGCCGCGCTAAGCTTAAGCCCGTGCTACGCACGGATGCCGTACTCCGCGTGCTCTCGATGGGCGGGGCTAGCATGGGCGGGGCTAGCATGGGCGTCGGTACCAGAGGGATCCACTTCGTGCCCGGTCCGGCCTCCGAGGAGGAGCAAGAGCGCGTCCCGCCGTCCCGGGGCTGGTACCCGGCCGCCTACGCCAGGCTGCTCCGTCTCGCGGGGTCGCTCCAAGGCGTCGACCTCGTAGATGGCGACCTGCGGGACGCCGCGACGGGATCCCTTGTCACCGATGTGCACGCCCTCGCCCGGGTGGAGCACTTCGACGCCCTCGCGGGTGAGTTCGGCGCGACCCGGCGCGGGCCGCCGCTCAAGACGACGGCGCTGAGCTCGCTCGCGAAGGTGTGCGACGTTCTCGGCGTGTCGGCGCAGCGGAGGAAGAACGTGCGGCTGACGGTCTGCCCGCAGGTGACGCAGCACCACGTCTGGCGCGGCGCGCTGGAGGAGGTGCTCAGGGACCTTCGAGCAGACATGGGCGCGCTGGAACCCCCGTCTCCGGCGATTCGGATGGCGGAACAGATCGCATCGGCCTGCGCCAGCTTCCTGTCGGAGACCGCGGACGCGGCGACGTCCTCCTCGCCGTCCTGGATGCGCCCAACGCCGTACAGGAGGCCGTCCCCTGCGCCGCCACCGGCAAAGGCATGGCAAGAAGTACTGGACATGTTCACGGACCTGGGGAAGAGCCTGGCAACCGACGAGCGGCTAGCCCGGCACGCGCAGAAGGTGGAGGCCATGAAGGAGGGGCTGTACCAGATACGCGACATCATTGTCGAGAGGGACATCGCCTTCAAGGAGGCGCGCCACCAGGACTGCCTGGTGCAGAGGAATCTGTCCAAGAACCTGGGGCACTCGTCCCGGGGCCTCTACACGCTGCTGCTCTTCTACCTCTACGGCACTGTCCGGGACATCGAGGTGCATATCGGCAAGTGCCTGACCGGCAAGGAAGGCAAGAATGTCACCATACACGCCGTGAAATTCCTCGTCGACGGCGATGAACTCGCGGTCCAGAGCGGCATCAAGCAGCTGAGCCGCGCGCTCCGTGTCTTCAGCTTTGTCTGGGAAGCAGCAAATACTGACACTGGGACTATCAACGATATCGTCGTCAAGAAAGGTGAGGGTGCCAAGGGAGTATTGAAGCTGCAAGGGCATCTGTGGGGCCTTGGTGTTGAGGAGAAGACGGTGACATACAGAGGGGATGTTTTCAAAGTGCATCAGATAAAGCTGCCCTGATTTTCTCCAAATCCGCAACACCTTATCTGTAAATCACCGAGCTTCTGAAGATTAGTAGAAACCTGTATTCATTCAAAATTGATCATACACAACAGATACAGGTACAGCCTGAAATGCCATTCTCTCTTTTTCTGAACAAAAATGCTATTGTTTTTCACTACATCTCAATTTCTGAATTTGTACAAAGGACGAGGCAACTGTATCCTGAGGGGAGATACATACAGAAAGGGCTAAACAGAAAGCAAAAAAGACACCTTTGTCCTCCTAAGTTCTACAGTAACACCTTAACTTATGGAGTATATATTCTTCCAGTATACAAAACATGTATGATTGGAATTTCTACAATCTTCTTGGAGAATCAAATGTTTGCGTTTTCTGGCGAGGGGTTTCGAGCCACGGGTCTGTGAGATAGTTGCTTGGCCGCATAGGGTACAGCACATTGTTGATAGGGCTGTAGTTGGCTGCTCCAGCCGAATATGCTGGATGCGGAGGTGATGGCAAACAACTCCGGTTCGACTGCCTGTACTGCCGCAACGGGCTAGTGCATGGCGAGACGGGCAGGGACATGTTCATACGCACATTGGATGCGCTGCTGGACAAATCAGATTACCAGATTCTGTTAGACAATGGAAGAAACGCAATTTACCATATTTTTAGCAAAAATTAGTGAACGAGAACATACATGGCAGAGGCTCTGCGAGTTGATATTGAAGGAATAGAAGATGCTGGCACCACTAAGTTTCTCATCCTGAGATTAGTATCTCGTAGAGGTGATAAGCTTCTGTAGGATGACAGCTCGATGCTTGTCTTTACCTGAAATTTAATCATAGTGGTTAGAAATTAAAGGACACCACACTCAATATTGAGGCTAACTAATATGAGAGATAATGTCATCCAGCCATAACTGGTTATCATACATAGCACAAGCACAGACGGATTTCATAATATAGACCACTATTTGACAGTGCATAGTCATAGACTGTAGACGTACCGTGGCTTTGCTGCCATCAGTGGAAGTTGAGAACATATCCCTAGTAATGCCAGAGCCAGACCTAGAGGACCTGACTGAAGCTTGGTCTTTCACCCAAGGATGTTCTATTAATTGAGCAGCAGTTGGGCGCGCAGCAGGATCGCGCTGCAAGCAGAGTTTCAAAAAGCTTTTCGCTTCAGAAGAAAGATGATCTGGGATATCAGGTATGTCTTTGCTGTTTCCAATTTTGAATATTGCAGCCACCTGTGAAATCGATTACAAAGCTTAGCAGACAATCATCAGAAGAACAACCACCATAGCTATATAAAATTGTCATAGCACTCACCCCTTCGTACTGACTCCATGGAGGCCTTGCAGTTGCCATCTCAAGAATGGTGCAGCCAAGGCTCCAAATGTCCACTGAAAGGCTATATCCATTGGTATTCATGATAACCTGGGGAATAAATAGATATCAGTTGGTGTTCAACTAACAAGGGAAAATACATGGGAAAATTGCAGTAGCCTTACCTCTGGAGCCATCCAGTAGGGGCTTCCTTTGAAAGATTTGATGGATGTGTATGCTGATATCTGTATAAATAAAATCCACATTTAACCAACTGATGTTTGTGTAAATAAAATAAATGTCAGATCATTGACACAGTATTAGTACTTACATGCTTGGCCATACCGAAATCTGCAAGTTTGATGTCACCATTAGGATCTACAAGTATATTTGCTCCTTTGATATCCCTGTGAGAAAGGTAAGTTTTCATCAATAAGTAAGAAAGCCGTGATATTTTTCAAAAATAAATGGCCATCCTACTCTATTTACTTTGATGACTGCTCAGTACCTGTGCACTGTATTCCGCCCATGCAAGTATGCAAGGCCAGAAAGGATCTGTGCGGTGTATTTCCGGAGGATGGCCTCCCCAAATGGACCATATTCTTGAAGCAACTTATGTATAGAGCCCCCAGAAACAAACTCAAGATAGACTGAGAGTGTTTCACTAGACTGCATTGCAATATGAAACTTATTCAGGCAAAAGGGTAAATCTGCAAATAAAACGGGACACTTCATTGTTTGCACTACAGTGGTTTACTGGTTTATGATTGGAAATAAATATATATTCTAATGTATCTAACGAAGTAAACATTGCAGAACCACCTAACTTTCAGATAAAATATTATAGTGACTGTGATTGCTTGGGTAATTTATTTAATTATTTGCAAATAAAATTGATGATAATGTTACATGTTCGAGAATAAAACGTGGAAGATCGTCATATGTTTTGTATTTACCAGTTCACTGCCATAGTACTGCACAATGTTTGGATGCGAAAGCTGATTCAGGAGCAGCATTTCCTGTCAATAAGGAGCAGTGTCAGTATGAAAGAACTAACATCCGTTACATGAGAATGATGCTGACTAATCCAGTATGCCCCAAAGATGATACCTGATTTAGCTGCCTCAGACACTCTTTTGAATTTGAATCATCAGCAATAACCTTAACCTCTTTAATTGCACACATTTGGCCACCTTCACTGCATTACATTTAGAGTGCAGTTAAGTATACTGTACAAAGGAAAGGTTCAATTGCTGAAGAACAGGAGAAAATAGAAGGCTCTAGCATCAAACTGCGAACCTGTTGAATCCGAGGTATACTTGCCCAAATGTACCACTGCCTAACAACTTCCCCTTCTTCCATTGTGAATGGAGGGACCGGGAAGATGTGCACGGCGAGCCTGGCGGAAGAGGAAGTGGGTGTGGTGAGCTTGAGCTCCGTGCATCCTCTTGCCACGCAGTAGGGGATCCTGGGCATTGCCCGAATGCTCTTGAATGCACAGGTGAGGTTGGACAGTTTTTGCCTCTTGAACTAGGAGGAGAGCTGGGCATCCGTGTAGCAAACACAATTTCTGTCGATTTTCGGCCATGACAGTACGTCGTTCGATCACTTGGAAGATCCAAAATGTTGGATTGAAATTCTTTCCTTGGAGAAACTGAGGGTTCACACGATCTGTTATTCTCCGAAGCCAGATTATGTACGACAAAGCGCCCTTCTTCTAGGACAAGACTTTGTTTCCGAGAATCAATGGCCGGTGTTCTATTTGCATCTGATATCCTATTGAATTAAGCATGAAAATCAAGTGAGTTGAAACGCACATCTATGAACCAATCACTTGGTATCAGTACATTTTTTAAAGCATTCTAGAGCTATCGTATCTTAACACATAATTGGGATTGAAGGAATGTCGTTTAGTAATATTTTTTATTCGAAAGAAGAAAAGGTCAACAAGCATTGTCGCCTATGCATGCTTGTAGCACACGGCGATAAGTTGGGCCACAGAGTTCGAGATTAATTTGCACAATAACAAATTCCAGATGAGATTTGCAAATCGGCTGATGGAACTGCCTTGAAAAATTAATCGAACAGCAGTTATAACAGCAACGAAAAAACACCGTGAAGACATCACTAATCCAGTACCAAACGCAAACGGAGATCCAAACGATAAGGATTCAGTGTTGCAACCAAGAAAACAAGTTGTCATCTCGTTGACAGCAAAACCAAACCCATGGAACAAAGCCCAGGGAATAGCCTGAATTTTGTAAAAAGATGATCCATTTTTTTCTTCAGGCTAACAGGGCAGCAGAATCCGGTTCCAACTGGATTCATCGGCCAACTAATCAAAGAATTAATCAGAGCATGGACACATAACTTTCGGGAGGAAAACCAGAGAAACATCAAAGCTGCAGCTCCGAGCAAAGCAGCCACAAAAACCCAATCTGAAACCTAAACAGATGTCAAGAACAGCTCAACACCACCTCCAACTCCAATTGCCCACTGACCGACTGACGGCATATATATTCAACAAAAAGAATAAGAATAATAATTCAGCAGAACAGCAACTAGTAGGACACGCCTAGCGCCCCAAACCGAAAACTTTACACCGAATTCAACACGAGAGCGCGAGCAAAAGCTCTCGAACTTTTAGCCTGTGTTTGAAGCAACCAACCAACCACCCAAACTCAGCAGATTATTAACTACCGGACCAACTAGTATGTACTCTGGTGGTGATCAGTATGGCGCCGCCTCTCACCTGTAAATTCCGAGATCCAGCGGCTCGTCGGACGCCGCGGAGGACCCGAGCGACGAGCTGCCCCCGCTTGAAGCGGACGCCGACGCGGACGCGGGGGCGGAGGCCGACGGCATGAACGCCGGCCGCGGCAGCGGGTGCCCGACGGCCGGCGCCGGCTGCTGCAGCTGCTTCCCACGGCCTTCCCTGCCAATAAGCGCCTCGTCGAAGCTGGTCGCCTTCTTGTTCTTCCTGTCCTTCTCCCCGTCCCTCACGGCCGGAATTGTGCCGGCGTCCCCCGCCGGCGCCGGCGCCTTGCTCTTGCTCCTGCCCTTGCCCTTCCACCACGCCGGCATCCTGCCTCCCGCACGGCGCCGCAGGCCGTGCAGCGCTCGTCCGGCCTCGAGAGCTAGTCCACAGAGAGAAGAGATGTGGAGGAGAGAGAGAGAGGGGTGAAATGGCTTTCGTCGTCGAGGGAGCAGGAGGGTGGGAGACAGAGAGGCGTACACGCGCGAGAGGAGAGGAGAGGGGGACGAGGAGCGAGAGGGGGCGGGGACTCTTGTAACGACCGGGGTCCCCTCCGCGGGCCCCACGCGCGGCGCCTCCCGCATGGCCCCACCTGCGCAGCCCCCGTTGGTTGTCTCGAGCTCACCCTGTGCGTGCGCGTAGCGATATCTGTCTCCTGCCTGGAAGCTGCACACGTAGGCGGGTAGCGATGGGGTCACCATCTTTTGTGACCGGTAGGTGGGACCCGCCAGTTGTTGGGGGCGGCTGGCGGAGGGGACCATGTTGCGTCGCTGCGTGTGGGGCCCACGAACACGGTGGTGGCGTGGATGTGGCGTGACGTGGCCGGTGGGGCCGAGAGGGACGCGCTGCTAGAAGCACCCAGAGCGGAGTGGTTGCCGGCTGCAGGAAGAGTCCTTGTTTTCCTTGATCACTCACTGGCTGCCGGCGGAGAGATTAGTGAGCACTGATGCTATTGAGTCCAAAAGAAGAGCACTTGTGATGTACTCCATTAGTGCTGACACGAGAGGGTGCCCCAGACTGGGTCACTCACCATGCCTCTTTTTTTTCTCTCTTGCAAACATGTGCTGCCTTCAAATTTGTTCGAAACCTAAACTCGAAAAGCTGGTTAAAATCGCCTAATACCTAGAATCAAAAAACACATTTCCTGAAACACGGTTCATGTTGTAATCACCTAAAAACTTGTTTGGATTGTCTAACCAAACCATGAATAAGTATAAATAAGTTTTATAAAAGCCTAAAAGGCCAATTATGGAAAAACAAAACGAGTTTATACGTCCACTGGGGCACGTCTCGACGGTGATGGTGTGGCGGCCTTGACCTTCGAGCAACGAGATAGTAGTCGTCGTGTTTTGGTTTGCCTGTCTTGCCGAATAAGCCGCACTGTTCATGAACGTACATTTTCAGGGTAGTTCATACATATTGTGTAATACTCCCTCCGTCCGGAAAAGCTTGTCCCAAGCTTATTTTTCAAATGAATGTATTTAACACTAACTTGATGTTAGATACATCCATTTGAAGGACAAGCTTTTTCGGACGGAGGAAGTATATCTTGTTTATACATCTTGTGTAATATCTGTTGTTTATACATTTTCATGGCAGTTTGTATGGTATATCTCCCGAGACATACTCCAAGATGTGGCATGTTTAGTCAGCATACAATATACGGTTGTATTTCTTTTTTTGCGGGGACAATATACAAGTGTTGACTAGCTCCATGTCAGCAAAACCATTTTGAAAATACCATTTCAACGTCAAATTAGTGGGATCATCAAGTTTTTTTTGAAGGGGGGGGGGGGGGGGGGGGAGGGGTTACTAATTTCATGGATTAGGAGATCAGGGTTTGATTTCGATCAACTTTATAAATTCAAGGTCAAAACAGACTTTACTCCCACAAAAATGATAATCAGACATTTTTTATCACACGCTTCTGTTGATGGAAGTCATCTCCCACGGTTACACGATCTGGTTTTCTTCGTGTTGCGACACCACTGCAAAGCCAAATGTGCACTTTCATGTTGACATACTACCTCCATTCCTAAATATAAGGCGTTAGCGCAGTTTGTAGATGGAGTACTTTAACTTGCACAGCGATATTGATATACAATCTCAGAAGAAGAAGAAGAAAAAGATATTAATACGCGGACGCGGTATTAAAAACTGATCTTAGGTGTGACGATGTTGATTATATGTCGAGACGATAGACAAGATGAGTACTACTAGCACGCAGTAGCATTCCACCTATGAGCACGCCATTTTTTTATCTTATTTTCTGTGGGCAAATTATGCTCCTCACACTTCAGCGAAATTGAGTAGATATGCTCCCGCCCCCGCTATGATCACCCGCAAAAAAAGATCAACGTACGATATTTTTATCGTCGATCAAGGCGCGGAATGGGAGGTCCATGCACGTCCGCGCGCGCGCGCAGGCGGGAGTGCAGCGGCCGCCGCCGCGGCTTCGTGGCTGGTTCGGTTCGTCTTGCCTTTTCGCCCGGGCGCCGGCCGAGGTGGCACGTCACCTCGGGCCGGTTGAGTGAGTGAGGAGGGAGCGAGCGTGAGTGGAGGGATGGCGCGCGCCCACCACCGTGCCACGCACCCGTCACCACGGCACCACTTGCGCCGATCTCTCGCTGTCGCCCCTCGCGTGGATCAGCGTCACATGGGAAATATGCACGCCGCCGTCGCCGTCCGCCTAATTCCGCGGCCCCCGCGCGCGCGTGGAGAAACTTCTAGCGCAGGGAGCTGCTATGCGCATTCGGTGTCTCTGAGAGAGGAAAAATGCTACGTGCTGCTCCACATTGTAGTACTGGATGAGATATTTTCGATATCTTTACTCGTTCGCATGAATTTGGCAACGACTAGATCCTTCCCAATCACTCGCATGCACACATATTGGCTCCTAATCATGAGATTTCCCTAATCATACCAATGATCTCTTGTTAATTAGAGCATCTCCAACCGTTGGCCCCGAGGAGGCGCTAAAAATCGTCCCTTGAGAGCGCACCGGCGCAAACCGCGTGCTGGGGGCGTGATGCCCTCAGTCGCGGCGCCCACGTTTTTTTGAAAATTTTATTTTCGGCACAAACACGACGCAAATTCAACCAAATTTCGGTGAGTTCGTACATATTTAAAATATTTTACAAAAAAGAAAAAAAACGCTACTAGGCTGCTCCTCGCCGTCTCCCTCGCCGCTCCTCGCCGCCCGCCGCCCTTGCAGTTCTATATGCCGAGGAGGCGGTAGAACCGCGTGTAGTCGCCACCGCCTCCTCCGCGGGCGCCGTCCCTGCTGCAACCCTCCCCCGGTTGGCGCGGCGGGTTGGATGGTCCGGGGGCGTCCTCGTCGTCGTCGTTGTCGAGGATCACGACGCCGCGCTCGTCCTCGCACCCACGTTTGCGGGCGGCTATCTCCTCCAGGGCCCGGCACTGCCGGACCATCTTGTCGAGGAGGTAGTCATCCCGCGCCCACCGTAGGGCGTCCTCGTCGGAGAAGCCATGCCGGGCTATCTCCTCGTACTACGTGGGAAGGCCGGGCTCCGGCTTCGGCCTGGCAAGGACAAGGCGGCCAGAGGCGGGGGCGGAGTCGTCGATGCGGACGCCGGAGCTGCGGGTGCGCGCGCTGACAGGCGTGTCCTAGGGCTCCGGCTTGACGGGGCGGAGGCAGGGAGAGTCGGACGAGTGGCCGGACGAGGAGGAGGACGCCCCCAGGTCCACGCGCCTCGGCGTCCATGAGCTCCCACGCCGGCGAGAGATAGACGGGGGAGCGGGGTACTCCAGCCTCGGCGTGTTGCCGCCCTTGATGTACTCGAGGACGGCCTCCAGCGTGCGGCCGGACATGCCCCACCATCGGCGCCGGCCTTCGGAGTTGAGCCTTCCGGAGGGCACGACGCCTTTGGTGGCCTCTAGCTGCTCGGCGTGGCGGCGACGGAAGTAGGGCTCCCAGAGTGGACTATCAGGGACATACCGCGGACCTTTCCTCGCCGCCCGCGGTAGAGAAGCGCGGATACGCGCGATCTCCGCACGCCACGCCGTCCCGGTGGGCGGTGGTGGCACCGGGACCCCGCCGGCGCTGATCCTCCACGCCCCCGGCACCCGCATGTCCGGCGGGACCAGGTACTTGGCCTCGAAGAGGAGCCAAGCTTCGTCCTTGTGAAGGTGGCTGCGGCCGAAGCCATTCGCCGCCTAGGAAGCGCTCGGTCATGCTTTGAACTGGAGACGGCGAGAGGAGATGGAAGAAAGGGGAAGAAATGGCGCTGCGGCGGTGGAGATTCTGTGTGTGTCACTGGCGCGCTGGGGTTCGGCTTATATAGGCGGAGGCGCCGCTCGTACGCGTGGCGGGCGAGGGGACGCGCGTCGTCCGGTACTGTGCCGCCCGTGAGGCATCAATGGAGGAGACTGATCAGCACGACAGCGCGCGGCAGCTTTGGCATTGATTCGCCGCGGGAAACGAGACGATGAAGACGAGGAAGCGGTGAGAAGAGAGACGAGTCGCTGGCAAGGAGGGCCAGCGGCTGTTTTACGCCAAAAATGATTCGCCCGTCACCCCCCAGCGCCCCTAAAAGTGCATTATATCGACTAGAGGGGGGTGAATAGGCGATTTTTATGAAAGTCTTCAAAACGTGGGAGTTATGAAGACAAACGATAGAAATAAACCTAATACCCTGCAGCGGAAGGTAGACTACACTAGGCAAGCCATAGTCAAGTATTCAATAGAGTGAAAGCACAATGACTAATAGCAGCAATGTAGTAAGGATCAGGTAGGAAGATATTGTGAAGCCAGACAGAACACGCAGTCACTCAATGAAGACAAAAGATAGTGCAAATATACAATAACTTCACAAGGAGTAACAGTAAGTAAAGGGAAGGGAAGATGAAACCAGTGACTCGTTGAAGACAATGATTTGTTGGACCAGTTCCAGTTGCTGTGACAACTGTACGTCTGGTTAGGGCGGCTAGGTATTTAAACCTTAGGACACACAGTCCCGGACACCCAGTCCTGAACATGCAGCTCAGGACACCCAGTCCTCACCGTATTCCCCTTGAGCTAAGGTCACACAGACCTCGCCCAATCACTCTAGTAAGTCTTCAAGGTAGACTCCCAAACCTTCACAGACTTCGTTCACCGGCAATCCACAATGTCTCTTGGATGCTCAGAACGCGACGCCTAACCGACTGGATGATGCACAGTCCTCGAGTGCAATAAGTCTTCAGATCACACAGACAAGAAGACTTAAGTGATGCCTAATTCTCTTTGGCTCTAGGTGGTTAGGGCTTTATCCTCGCAAGGAATTCTCTCTCAAAGGCTTCGAGGTGGGTTGCTCTCAAACGACAAAAGCCGTACTCTCAATCTGAGCAGCCAACCGTTTATGGTTGTAGTGGGTGGGCTACTTATAGCCACTTGGCAACCCGACCTGATTTGTCCGAAATGACCCTGGGTCACTAAGGAACTGACACGTGTTCCAACGGTCAGATTTCAAACTCACACGGCAACTTTACTTGGGCTACAAGTAAAGCTGACTTGTCCGACTCTGGACAAGATTTGCTCTCATAGTCTTCACTCGAAGACATAGGTTATGGTTAGGCATCACTTCAGTCATTCTGACTGGTTCTCTTAGACCCCACTTAACAGTATGGTGGTTCCTATGACTCAACACAAAAGAAAGAGAACTACGAAAGATCTAAGTCTTCGAGCTCCATAGGCTTCATGTGGTGTCTTCTCTTGTCATAGTCTTCAATGTGAATATCTTCATATACCACCTTTGACTTCAATGTCTTCATACATTTTTAGGGGTCATCTCTGGTAGAAAAACCGAATCAATGAGGGACTTCTACCTGTGTTATCCTGCAATTCTCACAAACACATTAGTCCCTCAACTAGGTTTGTCGTCAATACTCCAAAACCAACTAGGGGTGGCACTAGATGCACTTACAATCTCCCCCTTTTTGGTGATTGATGACAAACTAGTTGAAGTTTTCAACGGGGGTATATAATCTGTGAAATTGTGAAGGATAAGGAATTGTCTTCATAAGTTGCAAGGGCTCCTCCTGAAGATGTGCATATAAGTAATTTGCTTTTGAAATGCAAATGCACATGGCAGGTTGTACTTATGGAGATCCACTTCAACTTATGATGACAATCCACTATGCATGTGAAAGTATATGAAGATAATGACATGCATAATGGAAAATGGACGTCTATAGAATGATCTAAGTGCGGAATTTATCGCCGCACATGCGGAATTTATCATCGCAAAACAAGGTGGCAGATAAGTAGCAGACGACCATCGAGTTTAAGTGTTACAACTCAAAGAACCAAATGTAGCAAAACGAGAGTTGTAAGAACGAAGCAAAATATAAAGCACCCGCCCATATGGAGCCGCTTGAAGACTATCAACCTCATATGCTTCTCCCCCTTTTGTCAGTAAGGACCAAAAAGGTTTGAAGACATAGAGCATCTACTCGTTCCCATGAGGAGTAGGTGAAGTAGCAGGGTCGTTGGTGGTGTTTGGCGGTGTTGAAGAGCTTGGCGGTGAAGTAGCATCGTCTTCATCCTCGATAACTCTGGCAGTCACAGTTGCAACAGAGGAAGAGAACTCAGAGTCTTCAAGGGATGGAGTTCCTAGCAGCACAACCTTTCGAGGAGGTGTGGAGTCAAACTTGAATCGCTCAGTGAAGCCATCCTCTTGAAGATCATCTTCAGAACACAGCAGCGTTAGCCCTTTCCATGTGCGGCGAGAGGTTTCATGGGCAACGAAAGCATTCTTGGTGGCAAGATTGCGAATGCGATTAACATCCACCAAGAGGCTTTGCATCTGACGCTTCAGCCAGTCATGATGCCTATCCTGTTTCTGATGAAGAGCCACAAGAAGCTCTCGGTCGTTGAGAACACGAGTGCGCTTCTTGGGTCGTGGAGCAGTTGTACTGTCAGTGGCTTTAGTGGGAGTAGGATGTGGTGCACGTGTAGTGCCAGCCAAAGGATACACACGAGCGACTGCTTCAACTCCTTCAATGTTCTGAGAGAAACTCTGATGCTCTGCATTCTGAAGACTTAGATGTTCCGTGGCAGGCTCAGGATAGATGGCTTCAATAGAGATATCCACATCAGGCAGAAAAATCCGATGATTGCGAGCAGATGGCTGATATGAGATATCAGAGTGAAGTTTGATTAGCCGCATTACCCATGGGGCGTAGAACTTCAAGCCAAACAGATCAGAGCCTGATGCAGCAAGTTGGCGAATGAAGAAGTCCTGTGCATTGAAGCATTTTCCATGAAGAATATAGAAGATCAAAGTCTTCATTGCACCCTCAAGCTTGGCATGTGGAGAGTGCCCTTTGATGGGCCAGAGAGTTCGCCTGATGATGTGATAAATGGTTCTTGGCAGATACTCAAGGTCTTCAATGAAGAACTCCGTGGGATAAGCAGCATCTTGGGACAATGGCTTCATCATGCTGAGCATCTGACTCATACCAGGTTCAGGCTTCTGAAAGATGCTCTCAATAGCTTCACTATGCAGCTGACAGCCATGCTCGTAGAGATCGCCAGGAGTGGGCAAACCAGTGAGCTCTTTGGCTTCATGATGGACGTTTCCAGTCATCCACTCCAGGACCCAAGTCTTCGGATCTCTGCTATACTCGCGGATGTGAAGTGTGGTATAGAATTGGAGCAGCAACTCTTCATTCCAATGCTCTTGGTCAGTAACGAACGGCAGCAGTCCAACTTCCTTGAAGCAATCCAAAGCTTCTTTCAGACAGGGCATACCAGCTATAGCTTCAATGTCAAGGCGCTTGTGTGGGAAGATGCGACCTTGGTTGTAAAGAATTCATGAGTAATAGCTTCGCTGCGGATAGCTCCAGAACCGATCAGATGATATCCTTTCCCTTGAGTAGGGGTTCCTGGAGCTATTGAAGAATATGTTGTCTGCTCTAAAGCCATTGATATTGAAGGAGCCAGGTGCTGATGCGGGACCTGGGAACCTTGGCAATCTTGGGATTGGCTTCTGTACCTGAGGCCTGTGCTCAACATGATAGTCAAAATGGGGACCGGCAGCAGACTCAGGAACAGAAGTGGCGGGATCAGTTGCTTCGCTGTCTTCTGATGCTTTTGTTGGGGAGGGCTCCACATTAGCTTCATTGGTGGTGGTGGCAGCCGCAAGATTTTCATCCTCCACTTGACGAGCTGGAGGGTCGGTCACAAGCACGTTCTCCTTGAGAATTGCTTCTTGGTGGGACAGGGGAGTGGGAACTTGTGGGACTTCTTCTTCCGCGGCTGATGCAGTCGGATTGTCTTCAGCAGAGACTTGAGGCCTTGGACCTTTGCGAAGCCTGCACAACGCAGGCGACGCCTGTGGAGTTGGAGTTGGCTGGGCCTCAAAGTCTTCCTCCTCTTGTGGGCGATCCGCCCATGAAGCATCCTGTGCAATTGGCGTCAGTGGACGACCAATGCTGATGAGTTCGCTATTCTCTAGTTGAGGAAGGACTGCACCATCTTCTACATGGTCATGTTGACCAATGTCTTCAGCAGCGATGGGATCAGCTGCTGGAAAGTCTTCAGCTTCATGAGCCTCTGTGGAAGCAGACTCATGAATTTTCAGTTGGCGTTCAGCTTCAGGACAGACCATAGAAATGGGTTCAACTATCAAAGGCTCTGTGGGAGTAGCCTGATCTTTCTTGGTCTTCCTCTTCTTCTTGGGAGGGGCAGTGGGAGAGGCTTCAGGATGTTTCCTCTTCCTGGCTTCAGCCTCAGCAGTCCTCGTCTTCTTGAGCTCTAAAGCGGTTGACCGGCTTTTTGGCTTCGAGCCAGTCATTCTAGTTGGGAAGACAATCGGAACTGCTTCCTGCCTTGGTGCGTCGGGTTCAGCCGTAGCGGGCTTCTTCTTCTTCTTTGCGGCCATCCTGGGGTCGATGCCAGGACGCCCAAGGGCCTTGCGCTTCTCAGCCTCATTATAGGCTTGCACACATCTGTCAGCCAGAGCCTTCATGCGCTCACGCGAACCCTGAGCTTCTGCACGTTTCTTCAAAAAGGCTTCCTTGAGCTCGTGCATCATGATCTTAAAGTTCTTCACTTCTTGCACACTGATCTTGGCCATATGCTTCTTGAACTGAGCCTTTTCATAATCAATCTTTTGCTTCAGTTCAACAATGCGCTGGGCGACAACTAGCTCTAAAGCAATGGCGCCTTGGAAGGCGACACTGAGGCCAATGGGTAGCTGCAGATCTTCAAAGCTGATGTTTGGCGTGTCAAACCACTCGTCAATGAAGTTGTGGATGATGGTTACATCAAAGAGAGGCAGATCATTGAAGATTTCTGCTTCTTCTTTGCTCTTGATGAGTTGCTCAAGAGCGTCATCTGCAAGATCTTCATCACTTGACAGATCGATGGCGTCATTGCACAAAATGGCAGCAGCAGTTAGCTCTTGGCCGGTGTGAGGCAGAGGCATTTTGACCTTCTGGGGTTTGGAGATGCGTGATAAGTCTTCAGACTGCACACTGTCTTCAGGAGGTGCAGTTGCCAGTGGCTTCTCCCGTGAGATTTTTGGTGAAGGGGAAGGTTTTGAAGCTTTAGGCTTCTTCAGCTTCTTTGGCTTCAGCGCTGCAGGCGCTTCATCTGATTCAGCGTCAGCGATAGGCTCATTCACTGCAGTCCCTTGAACCAAGATATGGGTGATGAGACCTTCAAGGTTGTAGAAAGGACCGATGACATTGGGTTCTGCATCTCGTGTGCCATCTGCCCTTGGTGCTGAGGGACCAGGGTTGAAGTCTAACCCCAAAGTCTTCTTGTTCTGCTTCGCTGAGTTCTGGGCAAATTGGAAATTGCGCTTGAACAGATTGTCGTCACAACACCATAGTAGTGATGATGGGTGTGCATCAGCAGGCTGTGGCCCACGGACCATGCAGGAATAGAAGCCTTGTTCAATGGCTTCATCTCTGGACCTGGGTAGAAGATTCTTGTATAGGATGTCTCCCCATGGTCTCTTGATGGCGTTTTTCTCAGCATATTCCTGGGTTACAAATCGGTATTTGAACCATTGTTCTGCCCAATATCTTCGAATCCATTGGATTCGGGTCTTGCGCTGATTGTAATCCTCTTCAGAATCTATCTTGTACAGTTCTGAGAGGTCATCTGGCAGATCTCTGGATGTTTCTCCACGACGCTTTCTGCCACCCTTCCTTGCTGATTTCTCTGAAGCCATAAACTTTAAACTGAAAGGCTTCAACACGTTCAAAGGCTTCAAAGGTTTTCGCTTTCTGGACAAACAGGAACTGGCTTCGGGAGAGTTTATGTGATGCTGTAAGAATTCTACAAATGAATGCAGACTATGAGAACCAAAGGATTCTCCCACGGACATGTACCTGTGACAGCATTAAGGTGCGAGGGAAGGGGAAGAGGTCATATGCATTCTCAGAAGATTTTGAAGATAAATCAGTTTAGAAGACATTGACCTCATCGTGCGAAGACATTCACTCATAGATAAGGAGTTGGTTCCAGATTTGTACGAATCCACAGATCAGTACAAGTGAGGAATCTAACTACTTTGTGAAGCATAAGTGAATATACTAGGCATGTTATGAGATGCAGTATGAGAGAGATCTAACTTGTGTGAATAGAAACTGCTTGTGGTAGAAAGTGACAAATCCATAGGATCAACGGTGCTGTAAAAAGGAAGTTTTATTTACCACACTAAGAACTGCTAGACGGAGTGGAAGATGAGGCCGAGCAGTTCGATCTTCCGTGCCCTAACTTGGCGACGGAGAACACCTACGGCGACGGCGGAGAGGACGATGTCGGCGGTCGGCGTGAAGACGGCATCGGAGAGGTTGCGGCAGCGAAGCGCTTCGTCGCCGGCGTCGTCGAGGGCTAGCGGTGGCGCTAGGGTTCGTGCGAGAGTGGAAGAAGAGATAATGACCGATGTGAAGTGTGTATTTATAGGTACAGGGGCGGCACTGCGTTATTACACAGGTGCCCCTGGCGATTCGCATCTGCGGAACATGTGGCAATTATGCGGAATTTTGGGGTTTGTTCCACGTCCCACGCACGCCTGGATTGTCGGGTGGTTGTTCCTACTTCTCCGGGTTTCATGTGGAGGAATGAGCATTGAAAACGGACTTAATGGTTATCTCTGTATCTTCTGCTGACAAGGACGCAGAGAAGACATTCGACAGTTTCAATAGAATGCATATGATTTGGAGAGATAGAATTTGAGATAAAAAGCATTGAGAGGTTAGGGTCCGATCACATTCACTTAGTTCAAAAGATTCAACAAGAAGACATAGATATAAGTGAATGCTGTAGAGGACAGAACACTAGTAGATATATATATCTATATAATCAACATAGTGAAGATAATCATGAAGATATGTTGAGATTGAAGCCAAACTAAATGTGAAAACATAGCAAATGTAACGCCATGAGTGAAACACTTCAAGCAGAACATTTGGTGGTGGCGTTACCCACCGTATAGGAAGTATTAGACCCAGACACGGCGCACAATTATCGTGGCGCTCCGAAGTCAAATTCCACATTAATGTATTCACACTTAGAATGTATGTCTTCATTGATTGAAGATATACTTTACTTCGTGTGTTGCACATCTAAGTCATCAATATGCATAAGGGTTAGGATGTGTGCCTGATCATAGGACATTTGAGGATTCCAGGATATTTAGCTCACACCGTAACTTGCAAAATCTCTTCTCATCCAAGGGCTTGGTGAAGATATCTGCCAATTGCTCTTCAGTGTTGACGTGTATGATATCAATATCTTCCTTCACAACATGATCTCTGAGAAAGTGATGACGAATTTCAATGTGCTTTGTCTTTGAGTGCTGAACTGGGTTGTTGGCAATCTTGATGGCGCTTTCGTTGTCGCAGTAAAGTGGCACTTGCTTCAGATGAATGCCATAGTCCTTGAGTGTTTGCTTCATCCACAGAAGCTAAGGGCAGCAAGATCCAGCAGCAATGTATTCAGATTCAACAGTGGAGAGAGATACACAATTCTGCTTCTTTGAAGACCAACATACAACTGATCGTCCTAGAAAGTGGCATGTGCCTCAAGTAGACTTGCGATCAACTTTGTCACCAGCATAATCAGCATCCGAGAATCCAACCAGATCAAACTCTGAGCCCTTTGGATACCATAATCCTAGAGTTGGGGTGTGAGCCAAATATCGAAGAATTCGCTTCACAGCTAAGTGATGCGACTCCTTTGGTGCCGCTTGAAATCGAGCACTGATGCAAACACTAAGCATAATATCTGGCCTAGATGCACATAGATAAAGTAAGGAACCAATCATGAAGCGGTATACCTTTTGATCGAACTCTTTACCATTGTCGTCAGGACCCAGATGATGTTTGGCTGGCATTGGTGTTGTGAAGCCTTTGCAGTCTTGCATACCAAACTTCTTCAGGCAATCTTTGAGATAATTCTCTTGAGATATGAAGATGCCATTGCGTTGTTGTCGTATTTGAAGACTGAGGAAGAACTTCAGCTCTCCCATCATGGACATCTGATATTGCTCTTGCATCATATATCCAAACTCTTCATTGTACTTCTGATTGGTGCAGCCGAAGATAATGTCATCCACATATATTTGGCACACAAACAGTTCACCATCATATGTCTTCGTGAAGAGAGTGGGTCTAGGGAACCAGGTGTGAAGCCTTTGCTCTTCAGGAAGTATTTGAGTGTGTCATACCAGGCCCGAGGGGCTTGTTTGAGGCCATACAGTGCCTTGTTGAGCTTGTATACCATGTCAGGATGTTTTAGATCTTCAAAGCCAGGCGGTTGTGCAACATACACTTCTTCTTCAATCTTGCCATTGAGAAAAGCACTCTTCACATCCATTTGGTATAGAAGTATGTTATGATGATTTGCATAGGCTAGCAGTATGCGTATGGCTTCAAGTCTGCCACAGGAGCAAATGTTTCATTGAAGTCAATGCCTTCCACTTGAGTATATCCTTGAGCAATGAGACGAGCTTTGTTTCTGACAACTTGACCATGCTCATCTTGCTTGTTACGGTATATCCATTTGGTGCCTATTATATTGTGCTTCTGTGGATCAGGACGCTTAACCAGTTCCCATACATTATTCAGCTCAAACTGTTGAAGCTCTTCTTGCATAGCTTGAATCCATTCAGGTTCCATGAAGGCTTCTTAAACTTTCTTGGGTTATGTTATTGAGATGAATGCGAAGTGCCCACAGAAATTTGCTAGCTGAGTTGCCCTTGAACGAGTGAGTGGACCGGGTGCATTGATGCTATCAATAATTCTTTCAATCTGCACTTCATTGACAACATGAGGATGTACAGGGCGAAGATTTTGCTCTTGCTGATCATTGTCTTTGTTAGAAGGAATGTCTTCAGGCTGAGCATTGTCTTCATGTTGATCAGGTGCTGAGATGATAAGTTCTTCTTCAGGATGAGCTTCAGAAGGTATAATTTCTCCAGTTCCCATTAGCTTTATTGATTCACTGGATGGATCTAGCACATTTGACAGTTGCTCTCTTTATGAACCATTGGTCTCATCGAACCACACATCCACTGTTTCAACCACTTTGTAATGAAAGAGATTGAAGACTCTGTAGGAGTGCGAATCCTTTCCATATCCAAGCATAAAACCTTCATGTGCTTCTGGTGCAAACTTTGAGGTGTGATGTGGGTCCTTGATCCAGCACCTGGCTCCAAATACTCTGAAGTAACTGACATTTGGCTTCTTGCCAGTAAGAAGCTCATAAGATGTCTTGTTCAGAAGCTTGTGAAGATAAACACGATTGATTGTATGGCATGCAGTATCAGTGGCTTCAGGCCAGAATTTTTTTGGAGTCCTGTATTCATCTAGCATCGTTCTGGCCATCTCAATGAGTGTTAAGTTCTTGCGTTCGACGACGCCATTCTGCTGTGGCGTGTACGGGGCCGAGAATTCATGTGTGATGCCCAAGGTATCAAGATATGTATCAAGGCCGGTGTTCTTGAATTCAGTGCCATTGTCACTTTTGATGTGCTTTATCTTGGCGCCATAATTGTTCATAGCTCGATTGGCGAAGCGTCTGAAGACATCCTGCACTTCAGTCTTGTAAAGGATTATGTGCACCCAAGTATATCTAGAATAATCATCAACAATGACAAAGCCATAGAGACAAGCAGTAGTAGTAAGAGTTGAGTAATGAGTGGGACCGAAAAGATCCATGTGAAGCAGTTCAAAGGGTCGAGTAGTGGTCATGATTGTCCCCTCGTCATCTTTCCTGCCTCATAGGCACCGCATAAGTGATCTTTCTTGAACTTGACGCCCTCGATGCCTATGACATGCTTCTTCTTTGCCAGGGTGTGGAGGTTCCTCATGCCAGCATGCCCAAGCCTCCGATGCCAGAGCCAGCATTCTGAAGCTTTTGCAAGAAGACATACGGCAAGCTGTGGTCCTGCTGAGAAATCTACCACGTACAAATCATCTTTTCAATACCCTTCAAATACTAGAGACTTGTCAGATTCCATTAGAACAATGCAACGATACTTTCCAAATATTACGATCATGTTTAAATCACAAAGCATTGAGACAGACATTAAGTTGAAGCCAAGGGATTCAACAAGCATGACTTTATCCATGTGTTGATCCCTTGAGATTGCAACTCTACCTAGACCCAATACCTTACTTTTACCAGTGTCAGCAAATGTGATGTAGCTCTTGTCGGATGGACGTAAGGTTGAGTCCATAAGAAGGCTTCTTTTGCCAGTCATGTGATTTGTACACCCACTATCAATAATCCATTCTGAAGACGCTGGTATCGTACCCTACAGTGTAGTTAGGGGGATAGGCTTCACCAAGAGCATTGTGAAGCAAAAACATTTGACGAACCAGTGGGTTATGAAAGCTTAGATCCAGGTTAGGACTAATAGGGAGAGTAGCAAGCAATTCAGGAACGAAGTACATAGTAAGACCATTCGGGCATTTGATCTTGTGCCCTATAAGATGTTTAAGGTCCCCAGCAATAGCGTCAGACGATTTTGGTTTTCTGCTGGAGACCTTTCCCTACAAAAGAGAGTTAAGCTTTCTTAGCCACCCACATCTTCAAGGGTGGCTTAGAAGCAATAAGTCTAAGTGCAGCATCTGAGAACTTTGGCTTTGGAGCCCTAGCAAACAGTCTTGCAGGCGGACAATAGTACTCATAAGAATAAGCAGAATAGTTCTTGGTCTTATGAACATGGCGGTTTGATGAACCGCTCTCATATTCATATGCCTGAGTATGGTTTCCCTGCAAAACATTTGCGTTAGTGCGACTCAGGTGAGTCCTCTGTCTGTATGAAGCCTTAGGTCTGAGGTTTGTCTTCTTCACGTGAGGTGTCATGATGACATTCACAGGAAGATTCTCCAGACACCTTTTCGGAACCCAGATCTTCTTCATAGGCGGTCCATTCCTGCAGTTAGTACCAATGTATCTGGCAAACACTTCACCATTCTGATTCTTAAACAGTATATAGTTTGCATCAAAGGATTCATCAATGATAATGGGGTTAGCACAAGTGAAGCCAGATAGATTGGATGGATCTGCTGAAGGTTCCTTTGCAGCAACCCACATGGTTTTGGGGTACTGCTCAGGTTTCCAGTAAGAGCCATCAACATTCATTTTCCTTACGAACCCAACACCCTCTTTTCTCGGGTTTCGGTTCAGAATCTGCTTTTTGAGGACATCACATAGTGTCTGATGCCCTTTAAGACTTTTGTACATCCCTGTTTCAAGCAATGTCTTCAACCTGGCATTCTCATCAGCAATAACAGTGGTATCCTCAGCAGAGGGGTTAGTTACCACATCAACAGTTGAAGATATTGCAACAGCAGTAGCAGTAGAATATTCAGCAACAGAAGTAGCATTATCACGCTCAATGCATTTAAGACATGGTGGTTCAAATCCTTTCTGAGCGGGACTGATCTGTTTGGCGCGAAGTGACTCGTTTTCCTTTTGAAGATCTTCATGAACCGCTCTCAATTTCTCAAGATCTTGCTTCCTTTGAAGATAATCATAGGAAAGCTTTTCATGAGTTGTTGAGAGAGTTTCATGACGACTTTCAAGTTCCTGATACTTAACATGAAGATTTTTTATGTCTTCAATTAAGGATTCAGATCGAGTCATTTCAGCACCTAACAGATCATCGCTTCTGTCTAACAGTTTTTGAATATGTTCCATAGTTTTCTGTTGTTCAGTTGAAATTTTAGCAAGTGTTTTGTAGCTGGGTTTTGAACCACAATCAGATTCATCGTCACTAGATGTTTGATAGTGAGTAGTGCGTGTGTTTACCTTGGCATCGCGTGCCATGAAGCAGTAGGTAGAAGCGGAGTAGTCCTTGTCATTTGCATCGGTGTCGGTGATGAGGTCATTGTCTTCAGTGTTGAAGATGGACTTGGCAACGTATGCTGTAGCCAGACTTGCGACGCCTGAATCGGACTCCTCCTCAGACTCCACCTCCGCCTCCTCAGAAACGGACTCCTCCTCTGAATCCATTTCCTTGCCAACAAACGCACGTGCCTTGCCAGATGAGCTCTTCTTGTGTGATGAAGACTTTGAGGAAGACTTGGAAGAAGACTTTGAGTATTTCTTCTTCTTCTTGTCGTCAGAGTCATATTCCTTGCTCTTCTTCTTCTTTTTGTTCTCATTGTCCCACTGTGGACACTCAGAGATGAAGTGGCCAGGTTTCTTGCACTTGTGACATGTTTTTTTCTTGTAGTCATGAGCAGAAGCTTCATCAATCCTTGAGCTTGATCGGGAAGACTTTCTGAAGCCTTTCTTCTTGGTGAATTTTTGGAATTTCTTCACAAGCATAGCAAGTTCCCTTCCAATGTCTTCAGGATCATCAGAACTGTTGTCAGATTCTTCTTCAGATGAGGAGACAACTTTTGCCTTCAAGGCACGAGTTCGCCCATAGTTTGGACCGTAGATATCTCTTTTCTCATAAAGCTGAAACTCATGTGTGTTGAGCCTCTCAAGTATGTCAGACGGATCGAGTGTCTTGAAATCAGGACGTTCTTGAATCATCAGGGCTAGGGTGTCAAACACACTATCAAGTGATCTCAGCAGTGTCTTGACGACTTCATGTTTGGTGATCTCAGTAGCGCCAAGGGCTTGAAGCTCATTTGTGATGTCAGTGAGTCGGTCAAATGTGAGCTGGACATTCTCATTGTCATTTCGCTTGAAGCGGTTGAAGAGGTTGCGAAGGACACTGATTCTCTGATCTTTCTGGGTTGAGACGCCTTCATTGACCTTGGATAGCCAGTCCCAGACCAGCTTAGATGTCTTCAAAGCACTCACACGGCCATACTGTCCTTTGGTCAGATGACCACAGATGATATTCTTGGCAGTAGAGTCCAGTTGAACGAATTTCTTGACATCAGCAGCAGTGACACCTTCTCCAGCCTTGGGAATGCCATTCTCGATGACATACCATAGGTCGACGTCAATGGCTTCAAGATGCATGCGCATCTTATTCTTCCAGTAGGGATATTCAGTTCCATCGAAGACGGGGCACGCAGCGGAGACTTTAATTATCCCTGCAGTCGACATAGCTAAAACTTCAGGTGGTTAAACCGAATCATACAGAATAAGGGAGCACCTTGCTCTGATACCAATTGAAAGTGCGTTATATCGATTAGAGGGGGGGTGAATAGGCGATTTTTATGAAAGTCTTCAAACCGTGGGAGTTATGAAGACAAACGATAGAAATAAACCTAATACCCTGCAGCGGAAGGTAGACTACACTAGGCAAACCATAGTCAAGTATTCAATAGAGTGAAAGCACAATGACTAATAGCAGCAATGTAGTAAGGATCAGGTAGGAAGATATTGTGAAGCCAGACAGAACACGCAGTCACTCAGTGAAGACAAAAGATAGTGCAAACATACAATAACTTCACAAGGATTAACAGTAAGTAAAGGGAAGGGAAGATGAAACCAGTGACTTGTTGAATACAATGATTTGTTGGACCAGTTCCAGTTGCTGTGACAACTGTACGTCTGGTTAGGGCGGCTAGGTATTTAAACCTTAGGACACACAGTCCCGGACACCCAGTCCTGAACACGCAGCTCAGGACACCCAGTCCTCAACGTATTCCCCTTGAGCTAAGGTCACACAAACCTCGCCCAATCACTCTGGTAAGTCTTCAAGGTAGACTCCCAAACCTTCACAGACTTCGTTCACCGGCAATCCACAATGTCTCTTGGATGCTCAGAACGCGACGCCTAACCGACTGGAGGATGCACAGTCCTCGAGTGTAATAAGTCTTCAGATCACACAGACAAGAAGACTTAAGTGATGCCTAATTCTCTTTGGCTCTGGGTGGTTAGGGCTTTATCCTCGTAAGGAATTCTCTCTCAAAGGCTTCGAGGTGGGTTGCTCTCAAACGACAAAAGCCGTACTCTCAATCTGAGCAGTCAACCGTTTATGGTTGTAGGGGGTGGGCTACTTATAGCCACTTGGCAACCCGACCTGATTTGTCCGAAATGACCCTGGGTCACTAAGGAACTGACACGTGTTCCAACGGTCAGATTTCAAACTCACACGACAACTTTACTTGGGCTACAAGCAAAGCTGACTTGTCCGACTCTGGACAAGATTTGCTCTCATAGTCTTCACTCGAAGACATAGGTTATGGTTAGGCATCACTTCAGTCATTCTGACTAGTTCTCTTGGACCCCACTTAACAGTACGGTGGTTCCTATGACTTGACACAAAAGAAAGAGAACTACGAAAGATCTAAGTCTTCGAGTTCCATAGGCTTCATGTGGTGTCTTCTCTTGTCATAGTCTTCAATGTGAATATCTTCATATACCACCTTTGACTTCAATGTCTTCATACATTTTTAGGGGTCATCTCTGGTAGGAAAACCGAATCAATGAGGGACTTCTACCTGTGTTATCCTGCAATTCTCACAAATACATTAGTTCCTCAACTAGGTTTGTCGTCAATACTCCAAAACCAATTAGGGGTGGCACTAGATGCACTTACAGCCCCAGTGCGTTGGGTTAGGGTTGGGTCCGTCGGTGCCAATTTCGGCCCGAGCCAACGAAAAATAGGCCTTTAGGAACGCGACTGGGCCGAATTTTTGACACCGGCGGCCGAAAAGTCGCCTGGGGGCCTTGTTGGGGGTGCGGCTGAAGATGCTCTTACCCGTTGATATATATACTCCTCATAGATTCTTCTTAATCCCTTACAGTTTCCAAGGATGACTTTCAAAATTTAACATTAAAAAAGTACAATAAAGAGGAGCCCCAAGGACAATATAGCCATGTTTGTTTCAACTTCAGTTGGCTTGAAGCATCTGTGGATTCGCTTCACTCTTGGACGTAGTACTTCAGGCAATTACACTGAAAAATGGCATGAATCCTCTCAGCTTCACTGACAAAGCTGATTCTAAATTCTTGTTTGTTTCAACTATTTGATTTTTCTATGAGAATTTGCCACCTGAATCTGGAACAAACAGGGCCTATGATAGAGCCCATCCAGGTAAGATATCGAAACTTTGCTCCAGAGGGAGTTGAACGCCGGTCAGCAAGGATGCGTCACTACAACTTTACTTCAACAAGGTCCAACACAAATCTTGAATGTCAATATTATGGTGAACTAGGTATGTGACCGTGCGTTGTCACGGGAGCTGAATTTTTTAATGTATAAAGGCTAGGTCTGTGTTAAGGTAGAAGGGGACGTAATTTCACCTTATCACTACAGGAATCAGCTTCATTGCCGTTTGCCATGACAAATGGCAAAGGACCCAAAAACGGACAACAAAGCTGCCCAGCAAAAAAAGCTATGGTAAACAGGTTCTTTGCCGTCTGCTTCCTCAAAGTGGACGGCAAAGAACCTTTGTCGTGTGTGGCAGACGGCAAAGAATGTGGACGGAAATAACAGGCGTTAGCCACGTTAGGTGGCTAACGGCGGCCTTTGCCGTCTGCCAGCGGATGGCAAACGCCCACAATCCCGGCGGTGCTGGTGAGCGGCCGCGCCCGCCACGAAGAGATCCACTGTCGCCGCCAACTGATGCCACCGGATCTGCTGCGGGACTCCAGGTATGACTTTGACTCGCCTCTATGGGACACTTGGTTCCACGACGAGCACGACCTGCGTCGGCGGACCTACTTTGGTGGCCAGTGGCCAACGCGTCAGGCTCGTGCAGACAGGCTGCCGCACGCGCACGCTCGTAGGCAGGTGCACGACATCTCACCAACGACGTCGCCGTCGCCATCTCCGTCCCCTCCACCGGTGCCATCTCCGTCCCCTCCACCGGCGTCGCGCATGATCGGCGAGGAGGAGGCCCGACTCATGAGGCGTGTCATGGAGGATTCCATGAACACACGCGACGAGCGGTAATGGGATGACCTCGAAACCGCATTGGCCCTCTCTGCAGCCGACGAGGTGGCCATCCTGGAGCTGGACGTCGCCATCAAGGAGGAGGTGCACGAGGAGCTGCCCCTCGTCGTGTGGGACACTCGTCTAGTGGGCCAGCGCCGGAGCTGGTCCTGCACGGCGCCGGAAATGACTGGCTCGGTGGGAGTCGGCCCATGGTTAGCATCGCCACCGCGCTCGCCGGAGCAGGAGCAGAAGCCACAGGAGGAGGTGGTGCATGCGGCACCGGCGCCTCCGGTCTGGCAGGGGCCGCCAGCCCACCTGTGGCAGCCACCGGCCTACATCAACCTCTGCAGCGATGACGACGACGACTCCTGAAAATGACGGTGGCCACCGGCGACGGACCTTTATCTACTTTTTTATTCTTTTATTAAGTTTTGGTTTAATTAAGACGTGCGTTAAACTCTGGTACTATGGTTGTATGGGCGTATGGACGTTTTATGTCTATATTCTTTTTTTGCACGTTTGCAAGTTTTTTTTTGAGGCAAAAATTTGAAACCCACGACCTTGGACGTTTTAGGGCGAGGCGTGCTTTTTGAGCGCACCGATGTCTGCATGACCGCAAGCGGACGGCCGTGTTCGTTTTTCTGTCCTAAACGGACAAAAAGCAGACGAATCAGATGTCCGTTTGGGGTCGCGGGTTGGAGTTGGCCTAAGCATGGATCAGCATGCCTATCCCCATCCGCGTGCATGGAAAAAAAGAAAAAGGTAAAGCACACACATCAGCGTTTAGATTATGGCACGTTGAGCCACCAGGGAAGAGCCAGTACCACCATCGCCACTTGTCTATAGAAACAGGCTTTATTTGTTTTTGTAGTCGTGGGAAACGTTTGGCCGAGCTTGGCCGGATCCACTGCTTGGATGTGGCCGACGGGTTCACAGGATAAAACAAAACCAAACCCGGCCATGATATTTTAATCTAGTATTTATTAGTATCGTGTCAGGTGTACGTAGCCTGGAGGTAAGCTCCCAAGCTAAGTAGACCACGTGGCCGGCTTATGAAGTAAAGCAGATAGAAGAAGATTACAATGACAAATCAACAAACACTTATTTTGAGACGGAGAAAAGAATACAACATTATGGATTAGTCAGGGAGAATCCCATTTTTCAGCTTCAAATTTCGGAATAGCGGCACCGTGGCAGTGGTGCCCACAACGTGGTTTGTATTGTATAGGATGAAGCTTTGGGTTTGGTTGGCCAGGCAGAAAGGCGTTTCCATCCCCCGCCTCGCCGCTGGTGGTATGGGACGCACGGCAGATGCAACGCACCGGGACGGCTGGATCCCCACGCGCTACCGGTTGCCTTTGTGCGTTTATGGAGGCAACAGCTACGTGCGTTAATTGGATCATCAGTGTTGTCCCGTTCGTTTTGTCCCGTTGCACCGGCAGAGCTGCCAGTGATGCGATGGAAGCTTTGGAATCGCTGGGTGCACACCGCGCACCAGATCTTTTTCAGCAGATTGATTTATACTCCAACTAGATATACATGTCTTAGGGCCAGATTTTCTTTCACATATGCACGTGAGGAAAAAAAAATGGGTGTGTTTAGAACTCAGTCGACTAATCTCAGTCGAGTGACGCCAGTGTAGTTGTGGTGTTACAAGCGGCATGGCTAGATGCTACAATTGGTGACAAAAAATGTTGCAAGCAGTGCTGCAAGCAACGACAACAGACACTACAACCGTTGTGACTAAGGGCATCTTCAATGTTGAATCGCGGGGAAAAAATTCTCAGAAGACTAGCGCTCTCTCCTCCAACGGCTGACGCTAACACTCAAAACATACTGAACATAATGTCTTAAGGCTAGATGTTCTTTCACATATGAATATGAGGTGGGTGTGTTTAGAACTCAGTCGACTGAGTGACCTTACTGTAGTTGTTGTGTAATGAGCAGCAGGGCTAGATGCTGCAATTGGCAAAGAAAAATGTTGCAAGCAGTGTTGCGAGTAACGACAAACCATTGTGACTAAATGTTGCAACCATGAATGGCGCTTGTTGCGACCGGTGGGACAACGTGCTACAATCGAGTAGGGGTGATGTTGTGTCCGGTGAGACAACATGCTACGCCTAGCAACCAATGGAAGATATGTCGAAAATAGTGTGACAAAATGCTACGAGGTCCATTGGAGGGTGCTCACTCCAGCATGAATCTCCATGCAAAAATCTAACGGCTATGTAGTCGACAAATACTTGCTTAAATCTCAGTTGACTGAGTTTTAGCAAACCCAAAAAATAATAACCTAAGTTGGGTGGGTTAGGAGGCATTTCCTCAAACGATTGGCATCAGCCGAAGCTTGTTGTGGCTAGCGGCGCCAGTTGGAGCTGTGGCGACCGTACACCGCATCGCATTGACGTTCGCGTCATGGGTAAAGTTGTCACGGATGCTTCATCCTTGCAAACTCATGTCAGAGTTCTCACCACCATAAACATTATCAAATGTTTTACCAACATGCAAAGATTCATGATGAAAAAAATACCCGTGGAGGTCTGGGTGAAAAAATGATGCTCCAAAAGAGCAGCTTTTTAAAGCATTTTGGAAGATCAATTTTTTTCCAGACTTCCACTAATGGTTTTTCATTACAAAACTTTGCATGTTGGTAGACATAACAGTGTTTGTGATTTTTTAAAAGTTTAAGATTATTTGATATTTTTCTATTCTTTAGCAGAACAGCACTTTCGGCATCACGCTCTCACTCTATTCAGCTAATCACTAAATTTTGATCATCTACTGAAGAAACATAACCGCTGGCTAGCTACTATGACAAGTTGGGGGTGGAACGTGCATGTAGGTTGTACACCAAGTGATTTCCTTCGGAGCCATGTCATGAATGACGTTCGCCTTCCAGATGCAAGCGCCCTGTGTCACGAGTTCATGAGCACTAACGTACACTTGCCACTACCATTCTTTCTACCGAGATAAATTCCCGCTCGACAACCGTCCATCCATCGCCTTCATGGCTTCATCCGCCCGCGTCGGCAGTGACGCCCGGGTAGCCACGCGCACGATTTAATTTTCTTTCAACGTTTAGTGAAATGTTATGAAATTGGCAAATTTTAACATGCTCCCTTTTCTATCCTCTTTTCACATACGAGAAGATAAGAGTAAATCAGACCGTAATTTACGATATTGCTCCCTCGTATGTCATCACGCAGAGTATACTTGGTACTATATGCATCACACGTAAAACAATTCTTCATACTATATAGGTTTTATTTCAATTGATTGATAGGTTATAGGGTTTGAAATGAAGTTAGGAGAACGTCGATTGAAGTATGACGTACGCAATAGAAAAAGAAAGGATGCTATTCTGCCTGGTTGTGGGCAATATTATTTATCTTTCCTGCCTAAAATATCTTTATTAACATAAATATTGTGTGCATTCTGTGATGGAATAGAATCTGTTGGTCCATCGATATACTCTGTGCGGAAATGGTCAACACCAAAGCAATCGTCCTTGGATAAATATCCGAACTGTTGTGATGAGCGCAGATTTATTATTAGTTTTTTTACTGGAAACGGATTCTATTGATCAAGGAATAAGGTTGTTTATTATCAAGTTGTTTATTGCAGTCGAGATCAGCACCGCCCTGCCACGTTTTCGGTGACCTTAGGGCTATGGGGTGCCATGGATCCCAATCCTTGCCGGTAGGATGGCTCCGTTTTTACACACTTCTTCGAGTTTTGTTAGGATTTGTGTCATGTTCAGAAAGGCGAGACGACAATTGCTTTCTAAAGATGGAATAAGGTTCTCCCCACTTAGCACTTGTTTCGGTGGTGCATCTAGTATCGTCGGTGGACATGCGAAGGTGTGTCTCCGGCGGATCAACCTTTGGTGGGTTTACAAGGATCTGGTCGTGGTTCGTATGTGTTCGTGTGTTTTCAGGTTAGATTCTTTTGATGTACACTACTCTTCATCGGTGGCGGTTACTGTTCTGGTGCGCTGGTCCTTTTTTTTCGAGAGTATGCAAATTGCGTACCTTAGTTTTATAGAAGGCAGAGGGTTAATTACAAGAATTACAACGGATGGCTAATCCCACCGCGGGAGCAAACCCAAACTCCACTCCACTCCACACACTAAGCAATTACTCGGCAAGCTGTTGAACTCCTCTCCTCCGAGCCGCTATCCATAGTCTTAATTCTCGAGCAATAATGTCCACGGCTCCCCACTTATTGGCATTGTTGGAGTGTGAGAACACTCTGCCTTTTCTTTGCTTCCAAAGATTTCAGCATATCAAGATGACAAGCGCGTCATATCCCTTACGGTGAGGCTTAACGATGCGTTTCCTGGAAACTGACCACCACTTCTCCAAACGATCTTGCTGTGTTGGTGCGCTGGTCCTATGAGGCATTAGCACGACAACTTTCCAACTATCTACTACAATAACTTTTGTCCTGCTCTGGCGAGTGAGGGGCGATGAATGTGACGCGTTTTTGACTCGTTTCAGTTCTTGTAGTCGTCGCTAGATGGGTCTACGGATATGAATGTAATTTTTTTCCTGGTGTTTGTTATATTAACATGGTTGGAAATATATAGATGGAAAGTTTTCTGCATAAAAAGAGTGAGATCATTATCCCTTGGTTACTGGAGTACTATGAGATTCTCCTAATCTGGTTGAGTTGACTTGATCGCAGCAAATAGCAAAATTTAATTAGCACATCACGACAATAGGTTGACTCCAAAACTGATTTTAGGCCCATATGGTATAGACTTATCAAAAAAAAAAAAAAACTATGTCACCGAGAGAGTTAAGACACACATAAGCGTAACTCGTGAAATTCAAATTTGATCACGAGCTCAGTTTTTGGTCCGGGAATATTTACTCATATGTGAGCTAAGGACATATTAAGCATCCATGGCCACTTGACATAAAGGAATTCAATCCAGGACAAAATGGAAAAAATCTACTCCCTACTTTTTGATTTGGAGGGTTTATCTCATTTTTTTCTTTCAGATTTTCACTAGAGCAACTCCAACAATTGCTCTAAAAAACTTCCGGTAATACTGGTTTGACCGGATGCCCCTAAGTTTAAGGAAAGTTTCCTGAGAGCTATTTTTGTCAGTTCACGTAAACTTCTTCCCTTAAAGTTTTTATTTTATTTTTCATTACATAAAACTAGATAATGGCCGAGGGGCCGCCAGTCAATGACACGCATGACGGCCTCTAGCGACGACGACACGAGGCAGTGCAGTGGCTGCCAGCGAGAGGCAGTGTGGTGACGTGGGGTGGCGTTGTGGCAGTGGCATCGCAGCGCGTTGGCGGGATAGGCGACGGGGAGGACAATGGCAGCACGTCGTTCGGCCGAAGGCGGCGGGATGGTAGCGTCTGGCATGGCGGCGGCGCCTGTCGAAAAGTTTCAGGCGGTTTCTAGCCTGCCAAAAGTTTACGGGAAGGAAAACTTTTCCTAAATCATAAGGAAGTTGCGGCTAAGTTTACATGATTCTCTAAATTTATTGCACGTTTACGAGATCTATTGGATATTTTTTTGCCCAAAGCTCCCATAAATTGTAGTTTTTTTTTATGGATACGGGATCTATTGGAGATGCTCGCGTTAGTCACATTCACTTATACTGCTATGAATCCCACACCAAATTTAATCCATACAGATGAGAGAGAGGGAATTAGATGTCATGCATACACTGTATTTTGCATCCATCAGGCAGATCCAATTAATTGTAGTGCCATATCATATTTTTCTTAGGTGGACATGCATGATACTTTTATGATACTCCCACTGCCTCCTTTGGTTTGAAAGAATTTTGTAGAATTTTCATAGGATATGATTTTTATAGGAAAAATTCTTTCAGAGCTCTTTGGTTTGTAGGAATGAAATTCTATTTCTATGGAGAAATTCTTCCTATCTTTCACATTTCATAGGAAAATAAACATTAGCCTAGACTCAATTGAAAAAAAATCCTATGGTGTGAATCAAAGGGCATCTCCTTTTCTATTCCTATGCATAGGATTTGAGATGCATGTCATCTCATTTTCTATGACTTTTCTATTCCTATGATTTTTCAATCCTATGAACCAAAGGAGGCCTATAAATCAAAAGGAAGAGAGTAGTAAATTTTATAATGATTCCTCTGCAGCTATGCTATTTTGCCAGAAAGACGTAGCTTCACATGTCTTATACAAGAATTACACCTATGTTGAGCACCTTTATAAAACCTATTTTCACAAACAAACAAAATAATGTTTTAAACAAGTTTGTCTGCCATATTAAAATAGTATAAGCATTTCAAACAAACCACATGAGCTGCTGAATAAAGTTTTGTTGCTCCAATTCAATTTTAATAAAAAAAAGTATATTCACATGAGTTTCAAAAATACTTGAGCATTTTCAAAATTTGGTTAACATTTAAAGGTTTCACAAAGATACCACATACATCCTCGTTGGGCGTGTCTTGCACACATATTTCACACAAGTTTGAGATGTGTTTCATTCACTCTAACCACTATGAAATCTCACTGTAAACTATTTTTTCGAAAAGGAGGATAATCCCATTGTAAACTATGATTGTATAATATCATGAAACTGCACTGAAGCTCATTGTATTTTTTCCATAGAACCTACATGAATAAAATAATGGTTTGGAAAAGTTGATAGTACACCTAATGAAGCTAGTTCATAGAGTACTATATTTCCCTTGGATCCTGTCATGCAATGTGTCTTATCTGGGTTGTTTTGTGGATTTCTCTACAGTTTGATATACTAGTTAACTTATATCATTTTTGTTGGCCAAGTTGCACGCCCAAAGGAAAATGTTGATTTCTAACTAAAAAAGGCTGTATTTAGTTTCTCATATAATGATATTTTTGAAGATAAAGGGAGAGCTTTATTGCCTTTGGACATTAGATTCACAATCACATACTGATTACCCAAAAATAAAGAAAGTCCCAATCATCATAAAGAGGAGCCTTAGTGTAGTTTATCCACCATCTATTTGTTTATTGTGGATTAGTTTTGAACTTTTGTTACACTTCATTAACAATAAAGACCTTTTTGGTTAACACGTCTTCGAATCCTGCTATCAAGTAGAAATTTACACAAAACATGTGTATAATTTGATCTCTTTATGTGATGAGAAGCATCATCTTTCTTAGAATTTATCTGAAGTACAACTTTAACAAAAGATAAAGTAGCCCTAACACTCTTCCTAGATTAATTTGAGGCACTCGATCAATCATGTATGTATGTGTGTGTGTGTGTGTGTGTGTGTGTGTGTGTGTATATATATATATATATATATATGCCGTGGTCAGGAAGGAAAATGAGATAATGTATAGATTATTACGTTCAATAAATAAATTCTTAGCTGCCAATTGGTTATCGTTGTGCCATCTGGTGCACGCAGGTCCTTCGCTGCAAAGCTAGTGGTTACTAGCCAATATTAAGAAATGTCACATCAGGTTAACTTATTTGTGGTAATGTGTGCAACTAATCACAACTACCCTATGATGGAAGCAAAGTTGATGTGGAATGTGATGGATGCTTCTGAACTACGGAATATGATGATTTGCAGCCTCATACATGACACATGCAAGATTCAGGCAGGTCTCTTAGAGCAATTCCAACCCGCCGACCCAAATGAACGCGCACTTTATCTGTTTTTCGTTCATTTGGGTCGGCCAGACAGATATGCCTGTCCGGTTTTTCATTTGGATTGGTAGGTGCGCCTAATGGAAGGCTGACCAATTTATGCTGACATAGCTGAAACTGATTAATTAAACATAATTAATAAATGACCGGTTAAACGCCGGCCAAAGTTCACTTAAACATAACTAAAAAAATTAAAAAACTCTAATAAACGCCCGCACGCTGCCCTAGTAGAACGCCTTGCCCTTGCCCTTGCCGTCGTCGTTACCGCCGCCGGTGAGGCCAATGAAGACGGGGGGAGGCCCAGCCCAACCGAACGCGGCTTGATAAGCCGCCAGGACAGCCTCCTTCGGCGTCTGCTACTGCGGCGGCATAGCGGCGAGGCGGGCGCGCTCCTCCTCCTCAAGCTGCAGAGCCTCCTCGTCACGGCGCAACATGTGCTCATATCGCATCTGCCGCTCCCCATCGGCCCCCTCCCCGGTGAGCCAATGCGCCTTCCAGTGCTTAAGGTGGGCCGCCTCTTCTTCTGGCGTGGAGGCGAAGTACCAGGGAGGTGCGCTCACCCACTCGAGGAGCTAGCCGGTCCATGAATAGGACTCCTCTGGCCAAGTGGGGGGAGGGGCGGCGTTGCGCGTGGGCGTTGGCTCGCGCTCCGGCCCCGGCTTGGCCTTGGGCTTGACGAGGGGCGACACCGATGGCGGTGGCAGCACGAACAGGGGCGCCTGGACGGAGTCCCCCGCCACGGACAAAGCTAGGGCGTGCTCCAGCCCATCCCAATGGGCGTCCTCCTCGAGCTGGCTCGCCTCCACCATGTGTTGCAGAGCCTCGTCGAGGGTGGCTTGGCACTCCGCCTTCGCCTCCTCTTCCTCCGGCTTTACCAGCAGGGGTAGCGGTGGAAGGTCGTGGTTGATGTGGACACCGAGGCGGCGCTCCTCCTCGTGCTCTAGCGCAAACCAGCGCTCCCTGTTGGGGAAGTCTGGCGCGTAATCACGCATGCGGCACCGCTCCGGCGTGAGGAGCTCGCGTCGTCGGCAAACCTCCTCAGCATGCGCCCGCGTGGACCGTGTCGTCGCCGGGACGGGGATCCGTTGCGAGTCCAGATGCCAGCCGTGCGAAAAATTCACATCTGGATATGGCACGGGCTGGCGGTATTGCTAGTGCCACATCCCGGCACTAACTGGCACTGACTGGGATGTACACCTGCTCCCGCTCCCGCGGTGGCGTGCCACGTCTAGCTGGCGGCGACGTGGCAGGGTGCCCGCGGGAAGAGCTCGCACCGGCGCTGAACCTTCCCTTCTTCCCTCCCTTCCCGTTGAAGAATCCCATGGCTGGCTAGATGCTTGCTGGCTGGCTAGGGTTTCCTGGTCGCCCACGAGGGAACAAAGGTGGCCAGATGTGGACAGGGGTTGTGGATGAGGCCGGCCCCGCCGCACACGTCCATTAAAAAGGACGGACACACGACCCTTCTACACACTGCCAGGCGGGTCCGGTGTCGGTGGTCGTCATAAATATGATCGTGGGTGGTAGTTGGGCGGCCGACATGCGTCGCCGTGGCGGACACGGAGGGGACTCGTGGCGCGTTCGCTTCGCGTCTGCGCTGACGCATTTCAGGCGCAATTTTGGGCCGGAAATGGATCCGCACAAACGCGAAGCGGACGATTTTTGGGAATGGGTCGGCGTGTTGGGCCAGCGTTTTTGTCTGCGGCGACCCAAACAGCCGTGGGCGGACGAAATGGGTCACCCGGTTGGAGTTGCACTTATAGCCCAATCCAGCATCTTTTCTAGTTATTCATCAGGACCAGACACTTCAATATAATGTGTGAATAATGATCGCAACAGTGAAACGGCCCATTAGATTTTTGAGTTCTCTATTTGTATGTTGCTTGAAAATGCAACTTGTGTCAGTTGATTTGGGAGAGAAGAAGGTGGTGAGGTACAACCCGAGGCAGAGATGGGGATGATGCAGATGGTTGTGGCGTCTCAGGCGACATCAAGCCGGGAGCGACAGACAATGCGGCTGGCCAAGGTGTCGCGGGTGGAGGGGACTCGAAGGTTGATGGTATAGGTGGCGGTTGCGAGTGTCTCTTCATCGCTAGAGACGAGGTTGGGTTTAGAGGGTGGCGTTAGATTGACGGAGATGGTGGCTGAGAAGGAGGATGGGGGGCAGATTGGCGGGGGTAGCGGCTTAAGAAGGGCGAGGCGAGGAGGAAGAAGATGATACCAAGGAGAAAAATCGACTGGCGCTTTGAATTTTTTTATGCAACTTGAACATCACCAGCTCCTAAAATTGTACTAGAAAATTGCTGATTAGGTACAGAATACTACAATATAAACCAAACTGCCAATATAAGCGGCATATTCATCTATAACGTACTGTGTTGGCTAGTTAGTATCTTGCACGGGAGATTGGCTCATTGCTATTCTACGGCTTGCCATACATTTTAGCTTCAAGGCTCACTTTCATATGTCTAACTTTCTCTTTTACGGAAAATTTCTGATCTATTCATCATCTTTTGAGACAATAAAAATAAAACTAGAAATAAAAAATATATTCAAGTCCGTAGACCACCTAGCCGAAGGTATGCCATCATCATCGGTCCGGAACCGGATTCTCTAATATAGAGAAGGAAAGTCACAGTGTTATAGTGCTAGCCTAGTGTAAAATAAAGAAAAGTTAATGACTGTTAGTATATAGCTAGCAGGTTGTTTACTGTTGATATTTACTGTAGATATAAATAATTTAAAATTAATTTTCTTTCATCATCAATTTGTTTGTATGTAATTATTATAAATGTACACAATAGATCATAAATTTGCAAGTTAATTTAAGTCATTCTAGTCTTAATCATATGGATAGAAAGAAGTGAAGTTAGGATACTGTAGCTTCTTTAATTTTCTTTCTCAATGTTAGAGAATCCGGTTCTATTGGTCCTCCCTCATCGAAACTGGGCAAACCATGTTATAATAGATAGTCAGAAAGTCGTCGTGCTAAGGCCCGATAAAACCAGCGCACCAAGTGGATCTACCGAAGGCAAACATCGAAAGAATCCTGCGAGATCCGCAAAGACACAACTCCACACACTCTTCGATGACGCTAGATGCACCGCTAGAACAGGTGCTAGGCGGGTAGAAACTTATTTCAATTTTAGGAGGCGGCGCTATCTCGTCTTCCTAAGCAGGACACAAATTCTAAACGCACAAAAAATATCTCTAAAAACATAGCAGAAACCCTCCGTTCTGACATATGGTTCACTTTCATATGTCTAACTGTAACTTGACCGTGCGTTCATGTTTTACCTCGTAAGTTCTGACACGGAAAGCTTTGTTGCCAAAACAAAACAAAAAACGTCTATGAGCTAATATTTGTACTGGTCACTGGTCATAATGGATCTTCAAACTCTATTGGAGTGTGATGTTTGGAGAAGTCAACAATAACTGAATAATATCCAAAGAAAATTGTAATTAGGAAGTTCAGACTTCAGAGCATTCACTTTATGTGATTTTTCAGATGCGCTAGTACAAAATTAATAGGGTAGCGAAATCATGTTCTACGATTAGTCCTAGTGCCCTACAAGCACTCTACCGATCAATGATTAGATTGAAGCATCTCCAAATCAAGGTGGACCCTTAGGATAACTTCTAGAAAGTGCTTCAAACAAAAGAATCGCGTGTCCTAATAACATGATTTGGTCAAGTGATTAATTCAATACTTCTTCCCTACGTCGTTGGACCATCTCCAGGAATTTGAGCCCTTGGTGCAGAATGCAAAACAGGGCCCAAAATCTTTTTTACCAAAAGATGAAGAACTATTTTTTAATTTATGGGGGCAAAAGACGTACTATAACTAAGGAACTAATATACTCGACATACTCTCATTTAGTTATATAACATAGTAATGCCAAATGATTAAAGGTAGTACTAAAACAATAAACGGACCCTTGTTCTACCGAAAAGTATCATTTATCTAATATTTCCTTAAAAAATCTTTAAGTTCATTGAGTTTTCTTGAAATGAAATATGGTAGCAGTAGCAGGAGAGCACACAATGAATAATTTGTACTAGAATTAGAAATTGGATTACCAATAGTGTGACACATTAATGATTAATTCTATTAATTTTGATTAGAACCAAATACATGCATAATCAATCAGTACTACTAAACTAGTAGGGGTTGCATTGATACGAAAGGAGAATCTCAAAAGAACCAGAAAGAGAAATATTAAATAAAAAGGAATAGACCTAATGTAGTTTTTTCGTTCATCTATTTTGATAGCAGGCTTATCACTTACGTTTCAATAAATTTGGGGATGGCAGAATGAGATGTTGCGATAGCGGAATCGGCAGGGCGGCGGACCGCGGACACGAAAATATCTTCGCCTCATCGAAGCAAGCAGGGTGGCGCCTCACATTCTCGCTCGTGAAGTCATGGAGGGGGCCGGCCCAGGCGCGGGACGGGACGCCCACTGCTTTATATTTCTTTTTTTCTGTTTCTGTTTTTTCTTCTTTAAAATAATATAGGATTTCAAAAAATAAATCCAAATATAACAGTCAAATTTGAAAAATTGTTAAAGAAATCATAAAATGCTTCGTGGATTAAATAACATGTTCGTGGTTTTGAAAAAATGTTAGCATATTCAGGAAAATGTTCATGATTTTTCAAAAATAATGTTTGGGAATAAAAAAATGTTCGTGATTTTGAAAAAAATGTGAATTAAAAAAATTCAAGATATTTTATAAAATGTTCACAAAATCAAAAAATGTTCATGAATTACCAAAACACTCTCCGATTGAAAAAATGTCACTGATTTTAAAAACTGTCTGTGAATTTGAAAAATGTTTATGGATTTGAAAAAATGTTCATCAAAACAAAAAAATGTTCGTAAGTATCAAAGCAGTGTTCCCAATTTTCTGAAAATATGCCCCGATTGAAAAAATCTTCACAAGTTTCAAAAAATGTACATGAATTTATAAAAAAGTTCACGAATTCAGAAAATTCTTATCTTTTAAAGGAATGTTCGCAAATTTCTAAAAAATGTTCTCATATTAGAAAATGTTTATGATATCAAGAAATATTCATGAAATTCAAAAACTTGTCATTTCAAAAAATATTCACAATCTTGAAAGATGTAATGTAGAAAAGAAAAATAAAAAGAGAAAGAAAGAAAAAAGAACCATAAAGGACAAAAAAGGAAGAAAAAAAGAAAACCGGTATAACCTTCCCAAAACTGGTGGGTAATAAACACTAAAATGGACTGGCCCAAGCTCTCAATCGGGCGCTGGAGGGGTGCGTGCTAGGTCGCTCGCGCGCAACCTCTGCGCCAAATAGGGATCCCGTAGTGGAGCCACGGATGCTCGGCTATAACAAATATGCGTAGTAGCATAGCTGATATGATGCCAATTCTTGGCTGACTCTTTCAGAATCACCCCCTTCCCTGCTTCTCCCGTAATCTCCAACACCCATCCATTTGACAATCCTAGTTTTTTTTTGTTTGAGAAGAATTTGATGATCCTAGCTAGTTAGGAGGGGAGATTCTCCTAGAATCAGCCAGACGGTTGAAGAATTAGCCCATGGCATGTTTTCTATTTGCCCTTGTACAAACAGGGCCGAAAGAGGGTGGGGGTGGAGCCCGACTAGGGGCTGCTAGCAGGGTGTGAGGGTATCTCCAATGCCGACCTGCAAACCTCCGAACCGCGCTGTCCGGACTGCAGGATCCATCCAACGCAGTCCAGACGTGTTTTCTCCCGCAAACCAGAGACAAACGTATGTGGGGGGGGGGAGGGGGGGAGGGCTTTGCGGGAGTCCGGACATGAGAAACACCGATCTCTACCCGTGTGGCCCACCCAAAAGAAAGGCGGAACCTGTGATACGTCCATTTTACATCATGTTTTCCTACTGTTATTTATAGTGTTTTTGATCATTATTTCACTTTATGATGCCATTCTAATGTATTTTATCTCTTAATTTGCAAGATTTATATGAAGATGGTGATTGATGATAGCTAGAATTCTGGACCTAAAAGAGCTACAACAAAGATAGCTATCCTTCGGAGCTCCAAATAATTTGAAACTTTACGGAGATTTTTTGTTGAATATATAAAAAAATACTAGAACAAAGATCTACTAGAGGGGGCCCACTTGTTGTCCATAAGATAATTGGGTGCGCCCACCCCCCAGGGCACGCCCTAATGTCTTGTGGGGCCCACATATGCCCTTCGATGCATTCCTTCTTCTATATGAAGCCATTTGCCCTTAAAAAATAGAAGAAAACTTTCAGGATGAAGCACCGCCGCCTCGAGGCGGAACCTGGGCAAGATTACTTTTCCTCTCCAGCGGAGCGATTTCACCGGGGATACTTCCCTCTAGGAGGGGGAAATCGAAGCCATCGACATTACCAACATTCCTCTCATTGTGGGAGGACTCATCTTCATCAACATCTTCACCAGCACCATCCCATCTCAAACCCTAGTTTCTCTCTTGTATTCAATCTTTGTCTCAAAACCTCAGATTGGTACATGTGGGTTGCTAGTAGTGTTGATTACATCTTGTAGTTGATGCTAGTTGGTTTATTTGGTGGAAGATTATATGTTTAGATCCTTAATCATATATTATATCCCTCTGATCTTAAATATGAATATGATTTGTGAGTAGTTCTGTTTGTTCTTGAGGACATGGGAGAAGTCTTGTCATAAGTAATCATGTGAAGTTGGTATTCATTCATATTTTGATGATAAGTATGCTGTTCTTCCTCTAGTGGTGTCGTGTGAACGTTGATTACAAGACACTTCACCATGTTTGGGCCTAAGGGAAGGCATTGGGGAGTAATAAGTAGATGATGAGTTGCGAGAGTGACAGAATCTTAAACCCTAATTTATGTATTATTCCGTAAGGGGCTAATTTGTATCCATAATTTCATGTTGTGGTTATATTTATATTAATTCTTCTTTGATTGTTGCGGATGCTTGCGAGAGGGGGTAATTATAAGTGGGTTGCTTGTTCAAGTAAGAACATCACCCTAGCATCGGTCCACCCACATATCAAATTATCAAAGAAGTGAACGTGAATCAACTAAACATGATGAACATGGCTAGACGAGAATTCCCATGTGTCCTCGAGCACTACAAAATTTGCTCTATTTTGCGACATTTTACTTGTGTCACGTAACCCTTTTTCGTCGCGGAAAATACCCCGGTGACGTTTTCTGGTCATCACCCGCATCGTCACTGAAGTGCCATCATGAAAAATAAAATTCGGACGACACCACTTTTTACATCACGCAAGATAACATTTTAGGCGACGAACCAAATAATGTTACCAATGGCCGCTTTCGGTGATGGCCCAGAATGTCACCTATGATAGCCCAGTCTGTCACGCAAGATCATTTTGGCGACGATAATCCATCACCGGTGATCGGTCCGAGGGGTTGACTGGTCAAAGATTTAGATAGGAGGGGCCAGCAGTTGCTGACGTGGCTTCTTCCATGTGGGTCCGTCATGGGTTTTATCGCCGATGGTCCCATCAGTAATAATTTGGTATCAATTTTGGACGATCAAAGTTGCTGACATATGGGCCCAGAAGATGCTGACGTGGCTGCTTACAAGTGGGACCATACATTGTTGACGACATGCATTTACATCACAATTACCATCGCTCGTAGAAAAAAAAATTGACTTGTAATTTCAGGAAAATAGATTAAAATTTTGATTCGTTGTAATATGAGATTTCAAACATTAGCAACAAATCATCCATTATAAGTGAATCCTAACATTTTAGTAGGAGAAGCAGAGGACAAATTCTTGAACAAAGTAAAATTAAGTTACCATAAGCATGAGGCATCGATGTTTTTAGACGCTTTCTTCTGTTGAATGTGTGGACTTCCTTAACAGGTGACTGAGCATTACCTCCATATGTCTTTTCCTTTTTTCAAATATAGTGGATTTCTTATGCTGCTCCATTTTAAAATCTTCAATCTCTTCTAGCTGCTTCTTCTTAAGTTCTTTAATTTCTACTATCTGGGCAAGAAGTATTTCATCCTGCTCTTCATGAAACATATCACTTGCCTTTTTTGCATCTGCCTCTTGAGTTGTAATGATGTGTTCTAGCTCACGGATGTGTTCACGAGAGGATGAATTCTTCCCGGAGGAGGATGAGACGTCCATGCTCGAAAGTAAGGTGCTTGAGGAGCTCTTTTCCTCAATGATTTCTACATCAGGTATTGCTGTCGTATCAAGCAGTTTTGATGGTGTATGCTTGATCCTTGATTCATTCTGCAATGCGATTGATGGCACTGTTAGAGCAGTGTTTGATTGTTTGAATAATTATTGTCAGACTATAAATTTGGAGCCTACAAATTTGGCAGTACTTACGATTTGTTTTTTGCAATCAGACTCAATGTAGGGTCTTTGTTTGTAGTGCACGTAGATTCAAGCAAGTCTCCACGGGATTGATTATCAATGTTGTCCTTAGGCTTGTATCAGATTTACCAATTGGTAAACATTAATACTGCAAGAAATGTAGTAATCCAACATAAAGCTTTTGCAATAAGGTAGTAAAAATGCTTACCATATGTCTGAAGTGGGAATCACAGTTTGTAGGTTCAGTGTTCTGGCTGAGCTTTAGAGTAGATGGTTTTCCTTGTTTCTTCGCATGAAGTTCCTACGACATGAAGCTCAAATTTAGTATGATGTTTCCAGAAGTACGGGTTGAGAAGTTAAAGAGCGAAGAGTGTGTATCACATACATTGGAGTAATCCTCACTCCAGTGGTCCACAAGTTTCGACCAATCTTCTTCATTTATATAATCAGACTTTAACAATATAGCATGCTCATGGGTGCATTTTTTGTCCTTCTTCCAGTAATTGTTCCTATCTGGAATATCGCGACCACATTTCCTCATAAGACCAATGTCCTTTTTATTTTTTAGAAGAGGTTTATTTGTCGTGCCAAGGTCCAGTGCACAAATTTTCAATGAACCGTGTTATTTCCCTTGTACATGACAAACCGGCAATAATTTATATTAGATCATGTAATACATATTTGTCCATGTGAAATTTGAATTGAAGTTACCACTTGACATGTACTGATTTCAAAATCAGGATGTGATGACCCACAAGTGTAGGGGATCTATCGTAGTCCTTTTTATAAGTAAGAGTGTCGAACCCAACAAGGAGCAGAAGGAAATGATAAGCAGTTTTCAGTAAGGTATTCTCTGCAACCACTGAAATTATCGGTAACAGATAGTTTTGTGATAAGGTAATTTGTAATGGGTAACAAGTAATAAAAATAAATAAGGTACAACAAGATGGCCCAATCCTTTTTGTAGCAAAGGACCAGCCTGGACAAACTCTTATATAAAGGAAAACGCTCCTGAGGACACATGGGAATTATTGTCAAGCTAGTTTTCATCATGCTCATATGATTCGCGTTCGGTACTTTGATAATTTGATATGTGGGTGGACTGGTGCTTGGGTACTGCCCTTTCTTGGACAAGCATCCCACTTATGATTAACCCCTCTTGTAAGCATCCGCAACTACAAAAGAAGTATTAAGGTAAACCTAACCATAGCATGAAACATATGGATCCAAATAAGCCCCTTACGAAGCAACACATAAACTAGGGTTTAAACTTCTGCCACTCTAGCAACCCATCATCTACTTATTACTTCCCACTGCCTTCCTCTAGGCCCAAACAATGGTGAAGTGTCATGTAGTCAACGTTCACATGACACCACTAGAGGAGAGACAACATACATCTCATCAAAATATCGAACGAATACCAAATTCACATGACTACTTATAACAAGACTTCTCCCATGTCCTCAGGAGCAAACGTAACTACTCACAAATCATATTCATAATCATATTCATGTTCATAATCAGAGGGGTATTAATATGCATAAAGGATCTGAACATATGATCTTCCACCAAATAAACCAACTAGCATCAACTACAAGGAGTAATCAACACTACTTGTAACCCACATGTACCAATCTGAGGTTTTGAAACAAAGATTGGATACAAGAGATGAACTAGGGTTTGAGATGAGATGGTGCTGGTGAAGATGTTGATGGAGATTGACCCCCTCTCGATGAGAGGATCGATGGTGATGATTTCCCCCTCCCGAAGGGAAGTTTCCCCGACAGAACAGCTCCGCCGGAGCCCTAGATTGTTTCCGCCAAGGTTCCGCCTAGTGGCGGCGGAGTTTCGTCCCGTGAGCTTGCTTATGATTTTTTCCTAGATGAAAGACCTCATATAGCAGAAGATGGGTACCGAAGGCCTGCCAGGGGGGCCATGAGGCAGGGGGCACGTCCAGGGGGCGCGCCCTCGTGGATGGTGGGTGGCCCCCTCTGGTGCTTCCTTCGCCCAATATTTTTTATATATTCTGAAAATGACTCCTGTGGAGTTTCAAGACTTTTGGAGCTATGCAGAATAGGTCTCTAATATTTGCTCCTTTTCCAGCCCAGAATTCCAGCTATCGGCATTCTCCCTCTTCATGTAAACCTTGTAAAATAAGAGAGAATAGGCATAAGTATTGTGACATAATGTGTAATAACAGCCCATAATGCAATAAATACCGATATAAAAGCATGATGCAAAATGGACATATCAACTCCCCCAAGCTTAGACCTCGCTTGTCCTCAAGCGGAAGCCGATATCGAAAAATATGACCACATATTTAGAGATAAAGGTGTCGATAAAAATAAAATATGACATGAGGTCATCATGATCATCCTTATAACAACAACATATATATATATATATATTGTCATATGATTTCTTATGCTAAAGTAACAATTCATTCACAATTTCAAGTATGAATCAGAAACTTCATTGAAAACTAACAAACTATAATCTCAGTCATTGAAGCATTGCAATTTATCATAACATCAGAAAGAGTCAATATAAGAGCTTTTCAGCAAGTCCACATACTCAACTATTATTTAGTCTTTCACAATTGCTAACACTCACGCAATATCTATGGGTATGAAGTTTTAGTCGGACACAGAGAAAGATAGGGGCTTATATTTTTGCCTCCCAACCTTTTACCTCAAGGGTAATGTCAATAATAATAGTTCATGAAAACTCACATCCAATTAGCTATATATATCAGGATCTTTCCAACAAATTGTGCTTGCCAAAGGATAAAATGTAAAAAGGAAAGGTGAAGATCACCATGACTCTTGTATGAAGTATAAGAAAAGAATAAAAGATAGGCCCTTCGCAGAGGGAAGCAGAGGTTGTCATGTGCTTTTATGGTTGGATGCACAAAATCTTAATGCAAAAGAACGTCACTTTATATTGCCACTTGTGATATGGACCTTTTATTATGCAGTCCGTTGCTTTTATTTCTTCCACATCATAATATCGTATAAAGCTTATTTTCTCCACACTAATAAATCATACATATTTAGAGAGCAATTTTTATTTCTTACAACAATGACAACTTACTTGAAGGATCTTACTCAATCCATAGGTAGATATGGTGGACTCTCATGGCAAAACTGGGTTTAAGGATATTTGGAAGCACAAGTAGTATCTCTACTTTGTGCAAAGAATTTGGCTAGCATGAGAGGGAAAGGAAAGCTCAACATGTTGGATGATCCATGACAATATAACTTATTTCGGATATAAGAAAACATAACCCATTATGTTGTCTTCCTTGTCCAACGACAACTCTTTAGCATGTCATATTTTAATGAGTGCTCACAATCATAAAAGATGTCCAAGATAGTATATTTATATGTGAAAACCTCTCTTTCTTTATTACTTCCTATTAATTGCAACGATGACTAAAACTATGTTTGTCAACTCTCAACAACTTTTATTCATCATACTTGTCTTGGTATTCTCACGGGGGGCTTGCGAGTCGACAGATTCCACAAGGGCTTAGTGTGTGGGTAAGACTGCTGCTGATAGGCCCGGGAGCGGGTATGCGAGTAGCACGCGGTGGTTTACCCAGCTTCGGAGCTCTCCGTAGAGATAATACTCCTATTGCTGCATGTCTGAGTGTATTTGGTATATTTGGTATAGAGTTGCTCCTGGAGCTGTATCTGAGATCAGTGCCAAGGGCATCTGATCTTGTATATGCATGCGTATGGCTGGCTCTAGTGGCCAAGTATGGCCGTGGCTCTTGGCCGTGAGTGGCCTTGTGGCCAAATGGATGTGGCGTGTGTGAGTGGATGGATGGATGTGTGCCCCTTTTATAGTGTGGGCTAGCTTACTTCCTAAGCTATGTAGTGGCATGGACAAGTGGGCATGGGGGTATGGTGTGGGTTCATGCTTGTCTCCTGGGTCACTTCATGAATAGTGCCAAGGGACAAGTGACACTGTACATGATGGCGTCGTGGTACAGCTGTCTCGTCCGAGGTATGGCCGTCTCATCGGTGTCTTGTCGGGCTGCAGTCGGCAGCCGGCTGGTCGTTGCAGTCGGCCGGGCAGAGCTCTCTGGTGTGGTTGTTGGCGCAGTCGGCAGCCGGCTGGTTGGCGCAGTCGGCAGCCGGCTGGTTGGCGCAGTCGGCAGCCGGCTGGCTGGCGCAGTCGGACTGAGGGGCTTTGCTAGCCCTGATGTCTTGAAATATTGTCTTGCCGTCCTCGGGGTACCCGTGGTCGATTACTCCGACAGTAGCCCCCAAGCCTCCGGGCAACTTGGCAAAGTTGGGCGGAGGTTTTTTGGCGAGTGTTCATGGAAATGATCATGAAAAAAGACAAAGTTAGTCCATGCGGATATATCAAATGTTTGCTTTTAGCATTGCAAGTTTTATGCGGAGGGTGCCGACTCGGTTTCATCCAAGCCCCCTTAATCTTTTTCGTGTTCCCTCCGCTTTTTGGCTTGTGCTCTTGCTTGCCGGACAGCCGCTCTGCGGTCTGTGGCTAAGAGTGGGCCGCGAAGTGGAGTGTACAGTACTCAGAGTCTAGGAGCAGATTCAACCGAGTAGATACTTGTAAAGGAAAACGGCCGGGTCGCCCGAACCGTTTTTCTTCCCGGACGTTTTTCGCGTGGGTGGCCTCCAGCATTCACCCTTGCTAGCCGGACAGCCGCTCTGTGGTCTGTGACTAAGAGTGAGCCTTTGATACTGCCCACGCTACTAAGCCGTCTGCGGGAACTAACGTCTCAGGCCAAGCGGCCAGCCCCCGGGCCAACTCTGGCTGGCGCCGGGGCGAACAGTGATGCAACTGTAATGAAATGCGGAGATAGTTCCCCGAGCATTGCTCGGGATTATCCGTGCTTGCGTGATGCAAAAATATGCGGGCGAGGAGCTCACATTGATTTTTGTGTAGTCACGGTCGTCGAAAACAGCCGGCGCGACTCGGCACTCGCGGAGCGCGTCGGCGCACCCGCTGGGTGAAGCCTTCGAGCCTTCGGGTGCTCAAAGGGGGGTCCCGGCCGGTCAGGCTCGACCGGCCAGGCGGCGAGGCGTCTTGCAGCGCCTTTTTCTTCTTTTCTGCCGGCTGGGGGAGCCGGACAGAACTCTTCTCTTGTCTGCAATCTTCGCGGGGGCGCGCCAGCGCACCCGTTGGGTGTAGCCCCCGAGATTCGGGCCGACTGCTGAGCAGTCGGGCCGGATCTCTCGGCAACCACTTTGTCTTCTTCTTCGCGGGGGCGCGTCAGCGCACCCGCTGGGTGTAGCCCCCGAGATTCGGGCCGAGGCCTGACCGGCTAGGCGTCGAGGCAGACGGCAGCCGGCTGGCGCTCCTGCCGGCCACACATTGACGCGGGCAGGCAGGCCGGGTCACGTCTAGCCGTCCGAGTGTCGAAGTAGGCAGACGGACGGACAGATGTTTTTTTCTGCCGGTCGGCCATGGGCACCCGACATTTTTTTCAGCCGGATGCACATACACATTTTTTTAGCACACAACCTTTTTCTCGGCGGGATTGGGCACGCGGCCTCTTTCTTTCTTGTCCCAGCCAGCCCCTCTCTCTCTCTCTCTCTCTCTTTCTTGCGTGAAGCCGGCATCTCACTTCTTGTTTTTCCCAAGCAGCCGACCACTTTCTTTTCTCTTTCTCATTCCAGCCGACTCTTGGGCAGCCGGCCATCTCACCCGGTCGCTTTCTTTCTCTTTTTTTAGCCGGCAACAGCTCTTGACTTTTCTTTCCCCCTAGCCGACCTCACATTTCTATCTTCTCTTGGGAAGCCGGCCCCTTCCAGCACGAGCAGTCGGCCGCAGTTGCCGAGCGGCGGAAGGCAGCGCGGGGGCATGTAGTCGGTAGGCAGCCGGGCCGGCCGGGTGGTCGGGGAGTCGGCCAGCGTGGTAGGCGGCCCGTCTGCGCGCGGCGTCAGTCAGCTGGGGAAGCCGGCCGGCGGGGCATGGCTGTAGAGGAGGCACGCGGGGCAGGCAGCCATGGGCGGACCGGTGCAGGCGCGGGGTCGCGGAGCCGCGGGGCGGCACGGGCGGAGGCGGGACGACGCGGGGCCAGCAGCAGCAGGGGCGCGGCCGGGGCGGCAGCCGGCACGGCGCGAGGCGGAGCCGGCTGGAGCGGCGAGGCGCAGCCGGCGTGGCGTGGGGAAGACGGACTCGGCGGCGGGAAGGCGAGGCCGGGCGCGCGGAAGAGCCGGAGGCAGCCGAGTGCGGGAGCGGACACATCCGAGCGCAGGGGCGGCCCGGTGCTGGAGCCAGCGCGGCTGGAGGCCAGGTTGACGCGGGCGGGCGAGGGGTGGAGCCGGTGAGCGCTCGGCGCGTGCGGAGCTGGTAGACGAGCAGCCGGAGCAACGCGGCGGTGCAGGCGCGGGGCTCGAGGGAGCCTGCTGACGAGCCCAAGGCGGTGCAGGTCGGACGCGGGCGTCTGTGCGGCGGCGTGCTGCAGCGAGAAGGGTGGGTGAGGCGGCTTGGGAGCTGCAGGACAGCAGCGGGGCGGCCGCGCCGGTCAAGGAGCAGACGCCCAGCCACTGCTGGTGCTCAGTGTGGAGGTGGGCGTAGCAGCTCGACAACGCAGCAGGAGCAGCTATAGCGAGGCAGCAGACAGGGCCATGGATTTTTTGAGAGTGTACGGGCAAGTGCCTGACTTGCATTTGACTGAATTAAGTGTAGCGTCTGGCTGTGTTTTGGAAGTGTATGGTCATGGCTTGACCATTGTTGACTTGCATCTAGCTAGCTTGCATAGATAGTATATGGAGGGGCGAGCGCGTGTTTCAGCCGGAGCAAGGCGCAACACGGAGGGGAGTATACGCGAGCGGCGCGTGGATGGACACGACCGACCGAAACGAAACCCCGCGTGCGGCGCGCGCGCGGGCGGACGGCGTTGTGGTGGTGATGATGAAGATGACGAGGCCGAGGCGAGGACGCGCCACCCCTGGCGGCTGCTCCGGGGGCGGGTCGATGTCGAGCCACCGAGCGCTACCGGAGAGAGGGCGCGACGCCGCGGCGGAGGAGATGAAGAAAACGGGTCCCGCCCGGACTGCGAAACCAGCAGCAGCGCGGTAGCATAGCAGTAGTACCGCCCCACGGTGGGCGCCAACTGTCATGGTATTCTCACGGGGGGCTTGCGAGTTGACAGATGCCACAAGGGCTTAGTGTGTGGGTAAGACTGCTGCTGATAGGCCCGGGAGCGGGTATGCGAGTAGCACACGGTGGTTTACCCAGCTTAGGAGCTCTCCGTAGAGATAATACTCCTACTGCTGCATGTCTGAGTGTATCTGGTATATCTGGTACAGAGTTTCTCCTGGAGCTGTATCTGAGATCAGTGCCAAGGGCATCTGATCTCGTGTATGCATGTGTATGGCCGGCTCTAGTGGCCAAGTATGGCCGTGGCTCTTGGCCGTGAGTGGCCTTGTGGCCAAATGGATGTAGCGTGTGTGAGTGGATGGATGGATGTGTGCCCCTTTTATAGTGTGGGCTAGATTACTTCCTAAGCTATGTAGTGGCATGGACAAGTGGGCATGGGGGTATGGTGTGGGTGTCATGCTTGTCTCCTGGGTCACTTCATGAATAGTGCCCAGGAACAAGTGACACTGTACATGATGGCGTCGTGGTACAGCTGTCTCGTCCGAGGTATGGCCGTCTCGTCGGTGTCTTGTCGGGCTGCAATCGGCAGCCGGCTGGTCATTGCAGTCGGCCGGGCAGAGCTCTCTGGTGTGGTTGTTGGCGCAGTCGGCAGCCGGCTGGTTGGCGCAGTCGGCAGCCGGCTGGCTGGCGCAGTCGGACTGAGGGGCTTTGCTAGCCCTGATGTCTTGAAATATCGTCTTGCCGTCCTCGGGGTACCCGTGGTCGATTACTCCGACAATACTCTTTATATGTGAAGTCATTACTCTCCATAAGATCCATATGATCTCTTTATTTCTTTTTATCCTTTCTCTTCTCTTTTATTTTTATTCCCTCCAGATCATAGAAAGATAATCAAGCCCTTGACTCAACACTAATCTTTATTATATATAGCTCACTGACTCGATTACATAGAAGGATCATAAAGCAAAAACTCAAAACTAGATCATACTAAAACTTTATTCTACTAGATCAAGATATTATCAAAAGAATCAAACTAAGAAAAACGGTAAAGATAAAAGTGTGATGGTGATACGATACCGGGGCACTCCCCCAAGCTTGGCAGTTGCCAAGGGGAGTGCCCATACCCATGTATTTATGTCTCTTTCTTCGGGGGTGGTGATGTGATATTCTTGGCGATGATGCCCCTCAGGATACGATTCTCTTCCTCGAGCTTATTGACTTACTGCTTGAGGTCCATTATTTCCTTACGGAGCTTGCGCGTGACGGCTAAAGCTCCCTTCACCCAAGGATGTTGCATAGCTGTGAGAGAACAAGTAACATTTTTCATATTTTCATAAGAAATAAATCTAATGTTGGAAGGGATGAACGAGTTTGGAATAGCTGAGCTCTGTAGTTCCCCCATCATGAATCTGGATCGGAAACGAGAAGTAACTTCTTGATCCTCCTGCATGGCATCTATCCTTTTCAAGTCGGCCTCCATCTCTTCCTTAGTTGATGGACCAAAGTGGTCAGCATCGCTGTTTGCTCTTGGACCCGGTATCAGATGAGACACCCGACTCTCCCCGACTAACTCTGGAGAAGACATCTTGCTCTAAATCTGCAGCAGAAACAGCTCGAAATGCTTTTGGCCCCGGTATCGGATGAGACACCCGACTCTCCCCGACCGACTCTTGAAAAGACATCTTGCTCTAAATCTGCAGCAGAAACAACTTGAAACAAAAATAGAGGATGTTTGTGTGGTACAGTGGTCAAAATCTTCGGGGGATTATATAATGATTTTTTACCGACCAAAAGAAGTATCATGCAAGAAATCGGAGTCCGAAGAGCACACGAGGTGCCCACGAGGCAGGGGGCGCACTCTCCACCCCCGTGGACGCCTCATGTCCTTCCCGGACTACTTCTTATTTTCCTGTTTTCTTAAATATTCCAAAACATAGAAAAATTGCTATTAGAACTGTTTTGGAGTCGGTTTACTTACCGTACCTCATACCTATTCCTTTTCGGAGTCTGAAACATTCTGGAAAGTGTCCTTTATGTATTCCTTCGGGGTTACGGTTTCAATAACATTGGTTTCAACATTTATAGGATTACCTGAGATATAATGTTTGATTCTTTGACCGTTCACCACCCTCGGATTTGTGCCTTCGAAATTGTTGATTTTTATGGCACCGGAATGGTAGACCTCCTCGATAACGTAAGGCCCTTCCCATTTAGAAAGGAGTTTGCCTACAAAAAAATCTTAAATGAGAGTTGTATAACAATACATAATCACTTACATTAAACTCACTTTTTTGTATCCTTTTGTCATGCCATCTTTTAACTTTTTCTTTAAACAGTTTGGCATTCTCATAGGCCTGGGTTCTCCATTCATCAAGTGAGCTAATGTCAAAAAGCCTCTTGTCACCGGCAAGTTTGAAATCATAATTGAGCTCTTTAATGGCCCAATATGCCTTATGTTCTAGTTCAAGAGGTAAGTGACATGCTTTTCCATAAACCATTTTATACGGAGACATACCCATAGGATTTTTGTATGCAGTTCTATATGCCCATAGTGCATCATCAAGTTTCTTGGACCAATTCTTTCTAGATCTATTAATAGTCTTTTGCAAAATTAATTTAAGCTCTCTATTACTTAATTTTACTTGACCAGTAGACTGTGGATGATAAGGAGATGCAATTCTATGATTAACGTCATACTTAGCAAGCATCTTACGAAAAGCAACATGAATAAAATGTGAACCACCATCAGTCATTAAGTATCTAGGGACTCCAAACCTCGGAAAAATAACTTCCTTAAGCATCTTAATAGAGGTGTTATGATCAGCACTACTAGTTGGAATAGCTTCTACCCACTCAGTAACATAATCAACAACAACTAAAATATGTGTATACCCATTAGAAGAAGGAAACAGTCCCATATAATCAAAGCCCCAAACATCAATTGGTTCAATAACAAGTGAATAATTCATAGGCATTTCTTGACGTCTACTAATATTACCAATTCTTTGACATTCATTACATGACAAGACAAACTTACGGGCATATTTGAAGAGAATAGGCCAATAAAAACTGGATTGCAATACCTTATGTGCACTTCTATCTCCAGCATGGTGTCCTCCATAAGTCTCGGAATGACACTTGCGTAGGATCTGTTCCTGTTCATGCTCAGGTACACAACGTCTAATGACACCATCTACTCCTTCTTTATAAAGGTGTGGGTCATCCCAGAAGTAATGTCTTAAATCATAGAAAACCTTTTTCTTTTGCTGGTATGTGAAACTAGGTGGTATGAATTTAGCAACAATGTAATTAGCATAATCAGCATACCATGGAGCAGTACGAGAAGCATTTATGATAGCTAATTGTTCATTAGGAAAGCTATCATCAATAGGTAGTGGGTCATCAAGAACATTCTCTAACCTAGACAAGTTGTCTGCAACGGGGTTCTCAGCTCCCTTTCTATCAATAATATGCAAATCAAATTCTTGTAGCAAGAGAACCCATCTAATCAGTCTAGGTTTAGCATCTTTCTTTTCCATAAGATATTTAATAGCAGCATGATCAGTGTGAACAGTTACTTTAGAATCAACAATATAAGGTCTGAACTTATCACAAGCAAATACAACTGCTAAAAATTCTTTTTCAGTAGTAGGATAATTTCTCTGGGCACTGTCTAGAGTTTTACTAGCATATTGGATCACATTTAATTTCTTATCAACTCTTTGTCCTAGAACAGCACCTACAGCATAATCACTAGCATCACACATAATTTCAAAGGATAAATTCCAATCAGGAGGCTGAACAATAGGTGCAGAAATCAAAGATTTCTTAATTATTTCAAATGCGTCTATACAATCATCATCAAAGACAAAAGGAACATCTTTTTGTAAGAGATTAGTCAGAGGCCTAGAAATTTTAGAGAAGTCCTTAATGAACCTCCTATAAAAACCGGCATGACCAAGAAAACTTCTTATACCTTTAATGTCTTTAGGACATGGCATCTTTTCAATAGCATCAACTTTAGCTTTATCAACTTCAATATCTGTCGGTGTCAAAACCGGCGGATCTCGGGTAGAGGGTCCCGAACTGTGCGTCTAAGGCGGATGATAACAGGAGGCAGGGGACACGATGTTTTACCCAGGTTCAGGCCCTCTTGATGGAGGTAAAACCCTATTTCCTTCTTGATTTATTCTTGATGATATGAGTATTATAAGAGTTGATCTACCACGAGACCGGAGAGGCTAAACCCTAGAAGCTAGCCTATGGTACGATTGTATGTTGTCCTACGGACAAAAGCCCTCCGGTTTATATAGACACCGGAGGGGGCTAGGGTTGCACAAGGTCGGTTACAAAGGAGGAGATATCCATATCCGTACTGCCTAGCTTGCTTCCACGCCAAGTAGAGTTCCATCCGGACACGAGACGAAGTCTTCAATCGTGTATCTTCATAGTCCAACAGTCCGGCCAAAGGATATAGTCCGGCTGTTCGGACACCCCCTAATCCAGGACTCCCTCAGTAGCCCCTGAACCAGGCTTCCATGACGATGAGTCCGGTGCGCAGTGTTGTCTTCGGCATTGCAAGGTGGCTTCCCCCTCCGAATACACCACGAAAGAATTTGAATATAAGGATAGTGTCCGACCCTGCAAAATAAGTTCCACATACCATCGTAGAGAGAATAATATTTCCACAAATCTAATCTGCTGACACATTTTGGCTACACGACTTCATGCCATGGCTCGGTGATTATTCGAACCATTTTTATTTAACCAGCCCGGACATAACGCGAGGCAGTTTCTTGACACGCCCTGTAAAAGCAGAGATCGTGTCCCCTTTATTACGGGATTCTCATCAATACGGGTGTGGGTAACCCAACCGCGCCATCAATTACGACGCTTGGGGGATAAGCGAGTTTTACCAGGCCAGTGGGGGGCACATAGTTTCGACCGCCCTTATAAGGGGATAAGGTCTAACCTTTTCCTACCCACACCTTCTTCCTCCTTGCACATCCATTCTTGCGCACTTGAGCTCCAATGCCCAAGTCCACATCCTTCTCCTCAACCTTCTCCAAACATGTCCGGAGCGGGAGGCAAGTGGATGGCTTCCTCCGTCACGGAGGGCCACATCAAAAAGCTGTGTGGAGCCGGACACTTAGCCGCGAATATCGCGCATCGGCTGCCCGCTGCGGGGCAGATGGTTCCTACCCCAGAACCCCACGAGAGGGTAGTTTTCCTCCACCACTTCCTCCGCGGACTGGGGTTTCCCCTCCATCCATTCGTCCGCGGTCTCATGTTCTACTACGGGCTGGACTTCCATGATCTGGCCCCGAACTTCATCCTCAACATTTCGGCGTTCATCGTCGTGTGTGAGGCTTTCCTCCGCATACGGCCCCACTTCGGCATGTGGTTAAAGACCTTCAACATCAAGCCGAAGGTGGTGGGAGGCCAACAAGCGGAATGCGGCAGAGCCATGGTGGGCAAGATGCCCAATGTTATATGGCTTGAAGGCTCCTTCGCAGAGACCATAAAGGGGTTGCAATCGGCGTGGTTCTACATCACCGAGCCGCGCGACACCAACTGGGTGGCGGCCCCCGAGTTTCGATCCGGAATCCCCACGCGGCTCACCTCCTGGAAAGAGAAGGGCCTATCCTGGGGTTCATCGGTGGAGCTGGATGGACTCCAGAAATGTATCCGGAATATGGCAAGCAAGAAGCTCAAGCTTGTTAACATAGTCCAGGTCATGCTCATCCGCCGGATCCTCCCGTGTCAACAATGGGATTTCAACTTGTGGGAGTTCGACCCGGCCCAGCACCAGACTCTAAGCGAGCTCTTCTATACAACACACAAGGACGTCTGGAGGGTGCTATTCAAGGGCGCCGAGGTCCCTCCCTCTCTCACCAAGGACCACGGGCTAAGCGCGAAGTGCCTAGCGCATTCAGTGAGTTCTATACATCCGGTAGGATATTTATTTCCCCTAGCTTAATCATGTGCGGGGTCTGAGCTCCATGCCTTTGACGGGACTGGGTGGAGAAGTCAGGGCAGATGAACTGTCTGGCCCCTCTGCCCGAAGACACTACGGACGCTCTCCTGATGGAGATGCTGACTCCGGCTCCTTACAAGGTGCCGGAGAAGACCAAGAAGGCCAAGGGAACCCGAAAGAGTTCCCGACGCCAGGTGTTATCGGACTCATCGTCCGATAACTCCGCGAAGCACTCCTCCCCGAAGACGAGGAGGAAGATGAAAATGCTCCCCCTTTAGTCGGGGGAGACAAGAAAAGGAAGGCCGCCCCGACCAGGGGGGCCGAAGGGTCCAAGAAGGGGAGAACCCTCCTTCCGGACTACTCCACCACCGCCGCCGAAGGCGAAGACGAGTGGCTGCTCAGGGCCAAGCCCCTGGCAAAGTCGTAAGTATTCGGATACCAGAGTAACTCATAACATACCTTTGTCGCACTGCTTTCCCTAACCCCGAATATGATTATGCAGAACGCCCCAAGCCCGTATCGACATATCTTTGTCGGGCGGCTCCTTGGACTCGTCGGATATGGATAGCGATCCACTTCCGACCGCCACCTCCCCATGCCCTACGGAAAATGCTTAAAAGAGCTATTGTCTCAAGAGGCACCGGGTCGAGGGGAGACAATCCCGGAGGCGCCTCCAGGCGACCTTCCGGACTCCAGGAGCAGAGGGAGGGAGGCTCCCAAGGGCTCCGAGTTTGGCCCTCAGCCGAACACCGCGCCGGAACCTCCAGTGGTTCCGAATTCAGGCAGGCGGCCTCCTTCCAAAAGGGCCAAGACGCCTGTGCCGATGACCTCTGTCCATCCAGAGGCACCGGACAATCTGCTGGGAGCTCTTCGCAGCGCTTCCATCGACAAAGAGCACCACACTATTATGAGTGCGGTGGTCCAGAAGGTTCAGTCCGCCAAGAGCGGACTGACTGAAGCTTGTGCCAGCCTTCTAACAGGCTTTGAGGTAAGTTTTTTGAAATATAAGAAAAATATTACCGCATAGACAGTAGCCCCTGATGCTCTGTTCGGTGTTCACAAAGAAAAGTCGAACAGAGGATCAAACAATATCGCAGAAGTCTAATATAAGTATGTCTATATGCGTATGCAGGCTTCGCTGCTGGCCTCTGCTGCACTGACTACGGAGGTCGCCGCACTGAAGCAGGAACTCAAAGGGTCCAAGGAAGAGCTCAACCTTGCCAAGAGGCAGCTCGAGGAGAACAAAGGTAAGTAGTACCTAGTCTATGGATATATATAAAAAGAATGTGATTGCAAAGTGACAGGATCATCATAAATTTGCCAGGGGCCACGACTGAGGTGGCGGCCCTGAAGCAAGCGCTATCTGAGGCCGAAAACAAAGCGGCCAAGGAGCGCACCGAGCGGGAAAGGAAGGAGGCTCGGGTGGGAGAGGTGCAGGAAGAGCTCCACGCTCTCGTGACGAAGCACGAGGCATTGGAGCTTGACTTGAAGACGCGAGAGTCCGAGCTTGCCGCGGCCCTCAAGAGCGCAAAGAATGCCAAGGCCGAATCCCAAAAGGCCCTCCAGGAGATTGATGCGATGAAGAAGATAGCGGCGGGTAAGGCATTCTATATGCAAAGCAAGCATGTGAAAGTAAATTACTTGTTACTTACCCGAATCCGGAGCTCTCTAGGAGCATTCGCAGATTTGCCCCGCAGCGTGTCGGATGCCGCACAGTTTTACCAGGCCGAGGAGGGAAGCTCAACGGAGAAGCTATTCTGGTCTCAGTATACTGGGACCGAACACCCGATGCCTCTGAGCGACCAGCTGAAGCAACTGGTCGAGCTGCACAAGGCGGCCGAACAGGCCATGAAGGGCTTTATAGGCCGGATGGGGCCTGGCGATGCCCTTCCCAACAGCTACTTTGGCCTGGTGAGGCGGCTTATGGATGCCTGCCCACGGCTAGGAGTCATCAAGCGGTCCGTCTGCATCGAAGGTGCACGCCGGGCTTTCGCCCGTGTGAAGGTGCAATGGGCCAAGATGGACACCGTGAAGCTGGTGAAGGAAGGGCCGCCGGAGGGCAAGGAGCATCGCCACCCCGATATGTACTATGAGGGTGTCCTAAAGGGTGCCCGTATCGTAGCGGACGAGTGTACGAAAGATGTAATATTTGAGAGATGGCTAGTCGTCGGCTTCTGCCCCCACGCCATGAGTGCTGGGGTGTTCGGGATAAACCTGACTATAATGCGTTATCACTCTCACTTAGCCATATAATTCTATAATTTTAAATTTCGGTGAAGCCCCTAGTATTCAGAAGGCCGAATTCGGGGCGCGATACACGCCTTAAGCCGGACAGGGCCGACTCCTCGCTCTAAGCGGCATAAGTGTTTAGGGACTCGAAACCTCTCGAACAGCGACCAGTCTCTCGCATTATCATGACAGTCAGTTTTAGCTTTCTCTGCTGAGGTGCTTAGCCTAGTAGAACCGGGGCACAATCGCAGTAGTTCTCCCAGTGCTACCTTAGCTGATATAGCGAAACGTAAGGTACCAAAACATGGGAGCCGGGCAAACCCAACTATTGACCCAAGACATGATTCGGAGCTGATGCATATAATGCTATAAGTTTAGGGTGCCGCACTGTCGAAAGTTTTCGGACTTCTCACACCGTATTATGGGGTATGCTTAAGCCCCTAGCGTATTGTCTGTACCAGAGTGTACGGGTGCTAGATGTCATGAATGAACACACATATATATATATATAGAAAGGAAGAATGCAATAATAGTCTTAATGCTATGCATTGTTTATTCAAAAAGGTGCGTTAAAGCAGAATGACACAAGTAGTGCGATAAGCAAAAAGTAGGACTGTTTGACATGTCCCTTCCAAGGGCAAGCTGAAGAATAGTATCAAAGCAAGTATTTCACTCGTTATCGTAACCCACCTGGGAGTTCCGTGGTGTGACGTAGCTTTCTGCCTCCTTGGTTGCTGCATCATGTGTTCGGCAATCATGCTGCCGAACTGGGTTTCCAGAGATTAAAGTCCTGAAAGAGAAAAATAACAAAGCCGGAAGCCCCTAGTGTAGTTTAAGCCGCGTCTTGGAGCGTGCCGTAGTCGTGCCCCCTCCCCACCTGTGCCCATGGTATTTTTAATGCGTAATTATGTATGCATGGCACGGATTTCGCCGTTAGGCTGGGACCGGGGTGGGGGCCGCATTTCTAGGCGAGCTCGGAACATGCCAGGCAGTCCAGTTGCCGATTACTCCGGGCGCACTTGAAGGTGTCCGGGTCCTTAATAGCCGAACTAGTGGATTGCCTTAAGAGGCTGCTTTGCGCTTCTGCTGCGAGGGCCGTAGTGTGCTCCTCCATGCGGAGAGAGCGCTCTATGTTTCCATTGACTGTGATGACCCCCCGAGGTCCTGGCATCTTGAGCTTGAGATATGCATAATGCGGTACCGCATTGAATCTTGAAAATGCAGTTCGTCCGAGCAGTGCATGGTAGCCACTGCGGAACGGGACTATGTCGAATATTAACTCTTTGCTTCAGAAGTTATCCGGGGATCCGAGGACCACTTCCAGTGTGACTGAGCCTGTGCAATGGGCCTCTACACCTAGTATGACGCCTTTAAAGGTCGTTTTAGTGGGTTTGATCCTTGAGGGGTCTATACCCATTTTGCGCACTGTGTCCTGATAAAGCAGGTTCAGGCTGCTGCCGCCGTCCATAAGGACTCGAGTGAGGTGAAATCCGTCAATGATTGGGTCTAATACCAATGCGGCGAATCTGCCATGACGGATACTAGTGGGGTGGTCCCTGCGGTCGCAGGTGATCGGGCAGGAAGACCATGGGTTGAACTTTGGGGCGACTGGCTTCAACCCATATACGTCCCTGAGCGCACGCTTCCAATCCCTCTTGGGGATGTGGGTTGCGTATATCATGTTCACCGTCTGTACTTGTGGGGGTAACCTCTTCTGTCCTCCGGTGCTCGGCTGCCGGGGCTCCTCCTCGTCATCACTATGTGACCCCTTATCTTTGTTTTCGGCATTTATCTTGCCGGCCTGCTTGAACACCCAACAATCCCTGTTGGTGTGGTTGGCTGGCTTGTTGGGGGTGCCGTGTATTTGGCATGAGTGATCGAGTATACGGTCCAAACTGCACAGGCCCGGAGTGCTTCTTTTGAATGGCTTTTTCCGCTGACCGGGTTTAGAGCCTTTGAATCCGGCATTGACTGCCGTAGCCTTGGTATTGTCGCTATTAATGCGGCGCTTATGTTTGTTGCGACGTGATCTGCCATTGCCATCCTTGGTATCCGAAGTACCATGGTTCTTTGATATGTTATTGCTGCAAGCCAGCCAGCTGTCTTCTCGCACACAAAAGCAGGCCATGAGTGTCATGAGGGCTGCCATAGATTTTGGCTTTTCCTGGCCAAGGTGCCGGGTGAGCCATTCGTCACGGATGTTGTGCTTAAAAGCTACTAGGGCCTCTGCATCCGAACAGTCGATGATTTGATTTTTATTTGTTAGGAACCATGTCCCGAATTGCCTGGCCGATTCCTCTGGCTGCTGAATTATGTGGCTCAAGTCATCGACATCTGGTGGTCGCACATAAGTGCCCTGAAAGTTGTTGAGGAATGCGGCTTCTAGATCTTCCCAATAGCCAATGGACTCTGCTGGCAAGCTGTTGAGCCAATGCCGAGCTAGCCCTTTGAGTTTGAGTGGGAGGTATTTGATGTCATGTAGGTCATCACCGCGAGCCATGTGGATGTGCAGGAGGAAATCCTCGATCCATACTGCAAGATCTGTTGTGCCGTCGTATGATTCTATATTTACGGTTTGAAACCCTCTGGGATTTGATGATCCATTACTTCGTCTATGAAGCATAGTGGGTGTGCAGCGCCGCTGTACTAAGCTATGTTGCAACGCAGCTCGGATGAGTCTTGCCCGCTGTGTTCGGCCCGGCCGGACTTGCTTTTACTGTATCCGGCGTGACGATTATCGTCTCGCATGGTGGCGCGCCCTTGTGATCCGTAGATCGATCTTGCATGTTTTGCTTTGTCCTCCAATACGTCTCGCATGTCTGGCGTATTTCCCCATGCCTTTTTATTTGAATGGCGTCGGGGTGCAGGCTGAGCTTTTCACTGGAATGTCTCTCTGTCGCGGCCACGAGGTGGCCGATCAGCTGCGTCATACGCCGGGTATGTAGGTTTTGGTGCTTCCTCCTCTAGTCGGGGTAGCAACCTGCACTTTGGGTAACTCTTGGAGGGGCGTTCGAGTTTATATTCCTCGGCCGCCAGGACTTCAGTCCATCTGTCAGCTAGCAAATCTTGATCAGCTTGAAGCTGCTGTTTCTTTTTCTTAAGGCTATTTGCCGTGGCTATAAGTCGGTGCTTGAAGCGCTCTTGTTCGACGGGATCCTCTGGCATGATGAATTCATCATCGTCGAGGCTTGCCTCGTCTTCGAAGGGAGGCATGTAATTATCATCCTCCGCCTCTCCATCTGCCGCTCTCCCAGGAGGGCTGGCTCCTCCATCCTCTTGCTCTAAATCTTGCTGGAGGGGATTGTTGTTGTCTTCGGCACTGTCCGGAGTGCTATTATCTCCGGTGCCGGTATCACCACTTTTGCCTTGGTGGGACTTAGAGCGGCGCCGCTGACGCCGGCGCTTGGGTTGCTTCTTGGAGGGGTCATCCTCCGTTGTCTCGTCGCCATTGCCTTCTTTGGGTGTGTCCACCATGTATATATCGTATGATGAGGTGGCTGTCCAGTGCCCTATGGGCAGTGGTTCCTCATCGACTCCCGCATCATCGTCCATACCGTCGATGTCTTCAGAGTCGAAGTCGAGCATGTCGGTTAAGTCATCGACAGTGGCTACTAAGTGGGTGGTGGGTGGGCGGCGAATTTCTTCGTCATCCGCATCCCAATCCTGCCGGACGTAGTTCGGCCAGGATCCTCCTAACAAGGAGAGAGACCTTAATGAGTTCAGTATGTCACCGAAGGGCGAGTGCTGAAAAATATCCGTGGAGGTAAACTCCATGATCGGCGCCTAATCAGATTCGATAGGAACGGGCGCAGGTGGTTCGGAGTCCGTGGCCGGAGAAGGATCCAGCAGTTTGGCAACACGGCTCTCGTGAAGGGTAAGGTCGATATTCGTGTCGAGCGCCGTAAAGGATATGGCCTCCGCACCGGGGTCTATCCACCCGTCCATGGATGGCGCAACCGGCTCCGAATTGAGGGTCGGAGCGGCTGCTGGTGCGATTTCTTGAACACTGTCCGATGGTAGAGCTAGATCGTACTCATCGTGACCGCGTGGTGCACAAGGCAAGGGCTCGAATTCGTCGAAGATCAAGTCTCCAAGGATATTGGCCATGTAATTTAAGTTTCCAAACCTGACCTGGTGGCCAGGGGCGTAACTTTCGATCTGCTCCAGATGGCCAAGCGAGTTGGCCCGCAGTGCGAAGCCGCCGAACACAAAGATCTGTCTGGGGAGAAAAGTCTCACCCTGGACTGCATCGCTATTGATGATAGTAGGAGCCATCAAGCCTAACGGCGACGACACAGAGGAACTCTCAATGAAAACACCAAAAATTTCGGTGTGAAAACCGGCGGATCTCGGGTAGGGGGTCCCAAACTGTGTGTCTAAGGCGGATGGTAACAGGAGGCAGGGGACACGATGTTTTACCCAGGTTCGGGCCCTCTTGATGGAGGTAAAACCCTACGTCCTGCTTGATTTATTCTTGATGATATGAGTATTACAAGAGTTGATCTACCACGAGATCGGAGATGCTAAACCCTAGAAGCTAGCCTATGGTATGATTGTATGTTGTCCTACGGAGTAAAACCCTCCGGTTTATATAGACACCGGAGGGGGCTAGGGTTACACAAGGTCGGTTACAAAGGAGGAGATATCCATATCCGTACTGCCTAGCTTGCCTTCCATGTCAAGTAGAGTTCCATCTGGACACAAGACAAAGTCTTCAATCGTGTATCTTCATAGTCCAACAGTCCGACCAAAGGATATAGTTCGTCTGTCCGGACACCCCCTAATCCAGGACTCCCTCAATATATCTTTCAGAAATTTTATGCCCAAGACAATACCTTCATTAACCATAAAGTGGCACTTCTCCAATTCAAGACAAGGTTAGTTTCTTCACATCTTTGCAAAACTCGATCAAGGTTGCTTAAGCAATCATCAAAAGAAGTTCCATATATGGAGAAATCATCCATGAAAACCTCAACAATCTTTTCACAAAAGTTAGAGAATATAGCAGTCATACATCTTTGAAAGGTAGTAGGTGCATTGCATAAACCAAAAGGCATACGTCTATAAGCAAAGGTACCGAAAGGGCAAGTGAAAGTTGTCTTTTCTTGATCCTCTTTTGACACAGGTATTTAAGAGAAACCAGAATAACCATCTAGAAAGCAAAAATGTGTATGTTTGGATAATATTTCTAGCATTTGATCAATAAAAGGTAAAGGGTAATGATCCTTTTTAGTAGCTTTATTTATTTTGTGGAAATCAATTACCATTCTATAACCCGTAACAATTCTTTGTGGGATCAATTCATCTTTATCATTAGGAACAACAGTAATACCTCCCTTCTTAGGGACACAATGGACATGACTTACCCACTGACTATCAGCAACGGGATAAATTATACCTACCTCCAGAAGCTTTAGTATTTCTTTTCTTACCACTTCTTTCATCTTAGGATTTAACCGTCGTTGGTGATCAACAACCGCTTTCGCGTCTTTCTCCAATTTTATTTTGTGCTGGCATAGAGTGGGACTAATGCCCTTAAGATCATCAAGAGTATATCCAATAGCAGCACGGTGCTTCTTGAGAGTTTTCAATAATTTCTTTTCTTCATGCTCTAAAAGGTTAGCACTAATAATAACATGACATATCTTTTTCTCATCAAGGTAAGCATATTTTAGAGTATCAGGTAAAGGTTTAAGCTCAAACATGGGATCACCCTTGGGTGGAGGAGGATCCCCTAGAATTTCAATAGGCAAGTTGTACTTCAAAATAGGTCCTTGTTTAAAGAATACATCATCTATTTCCCTTCTTTCATTGATGAACATATCGTTTTCATGGTCGAGCAAATATTGTTCTAAAGGATCATTAGGAGGCACGACAATAGAAGCAAGACCAATAATTTCATCTTTACTAGGCAATTCTTTATCATGGGGTTGTCTACGAAATTTAGCAAAATTAAACTCATGAGACATATCCCCCAAACCAATAGTAACAACATCCTTTTTGCAATCTATCCTAGCATTAACAGTATTCAAGAAGGGTCTACCAAATATAATGGGACACAAGTTATCTTGTGGGGAACCAAGAACAAGAAAATCAGCAGGATATTTAACTTTCCCACACACTACAAAAAAGACACATCCGTGACATTTTGGGCCGAACAATTTTTTTCTGTCATACTTATGACACTTCTATGACAATAATTGTGACAAAACACGGTATCATCATAGATGTGGCGGGGTCCTACTTCTATGCCAAAAAAACATGACAGAAAATGGGCTTTTCATACTAGGCGGGCCGGAGACGCAGCTGCATGACATTCTTTGAGCCGTCCATGACGGAAAAAACCTTGGTAGAAGCGAGGGCGAGGAAAATATCAGGGTGTTCCTGGTTACGGTGGGTGGTCGGGGCCGAGCGATGCACGTTTCTCTCGTACACGCGCGCACGTGGGTGCGAGGCGTTGGGCTCTAACTGAACCCGAGTGAGGCGTTGGGCTCTAACTGAACCCGAGCGATTGCACTGCAGGCTACGCGTTACTGAACCCGAGCGATTGATCGATGGCTGGATCGAGCGATTCCTTCGGTACTACTGCTAATTGAAGCCGATCGATGCTGCCTCTGGATGAACAGTGAGCGTTGCTGGGGGGTTTGGATGAACAGTTCCCGGTGGGGGTGGATGAACAAGACGTCGTGGTGTTGCCTCTGGATGAACAGTGAGCGTTGCTGGGGGGGTTGGATGAACAGTTCACGGTGGGGGTGGATGAATAGGACCCCGTGGTGTTGCCTCTGGATGAACAGGACCCCGATCGATCGAGCTGGTTGGGGCTGGATGAACAGGACCCCGTGGAGGGCTGGATGAACAGGACCACCCCGTGGAGGGCAGGATGAACAGTAGATGGTGGAGGGCTGGATGAACAGTAGCCCGTTGAGGGGTGGTTGAACAGGAGCCCGTGGAGAGGGCTGGTTGAACAGTAGCTGGTGGAGTAGCGCGCGGTGGAGGCTGGATGAACAGTCGTAGGTGGAGGCTGGAGGAGGTCGATGGTGGATGAACAGTAGCCCGTGGAGGCTGGAGGGGGTCGACGGTGGAGATGAACAATATCCCATGGAGTCCCGTTTTGCGGTACGCCACACCCCTCCCGATGAACATGACCCCCGTTTCGACCGTAGCACTCCAACACAAGTCTGTTTCCTCCGTTTTGCGGCACGCCACACCCCTCCCAATCAACAGGACCCCTGTTTCGACCGTAGGAGGTCCGTTTCCTCCGTTTTGCGGTACGCCTGACCCCTCCCGATGAACAGGATCCCGTTTCGAACATGGCCGGTCGAACACAAGGCCGTTTCCTCCATTCTGCGGTATGCCAGGCCTCGTTTGCATCAGTTGTTCTGTCCAAGCCGGTTGGCTCCCACGTGTTCCGTTGCCTCCCAATGAACACGACGCATTCCGTTGCCTCCCCATGAACATGGCGACGACACAATTTCTCCGTTCCGACCCAGCCATGTACACGAGCCCTGGCCGTACGTATGCGCGAGTAGGCGTTCGAGACCCCGCCCGTATGTAGGTACGTGGCCGTATTTTCTTTCTTGCACACTGGCCATTGTACGTATGTGTACATGCTACATGCGCGCCTCAACTACGACACGTGCGCGCTTTACATCGACCAGTATGTACGTACACGTTCGTGACCAGAATGACAATGCTACGTATGCTTCGACCAGGTGGGTCCCGACTATCACGCACTTCCTTGCGTGCGAAGATATAGCTCGTGGGTCCCAACAGTCAGGGGGCGAATCATTTTTTTGCCCGGACGCACTTCCATGCATGCGAAGATGTAACTGGTGGGTCCTAGCAGTCAGGGGGGAAACGTTTTTTCACGAAATACGGTGGAGCGTCCGATGGGTCCCTGCTGTCAGGTACATGAATAATTATTTTGCGCGTAATAAGGAGGCACTTCCTTGCGGCTGCCGTGGACCCAACTGTCAGCCTCTCCACGCACAGTACTCTTCCGATGGAAGTCGGTCGTTGACCACATTGACCATGCCGCGCCGAGAGCACCAAGGAGGTGGATGACGGCGATGCCTAGGAAGGGGACGACACAGATCCAGGGAAGACGCGGCAGTGGATGCCCATGCGTAGAGGAGTATGAGGGTTCACTGGTTCGCTGCGGTGTGAGGCTGCCGTCGCCGCAGAATAACAGGGGGTGTGGGTGAGTAGAGGGATGGCCTGGCCAGCGGTGGGAGTAGTAGGGGGCGGTGAGGCCTCCGCCGTATCGCAGCCAGCCATGGGAGGCAGGAGCACGAGGCACGACCGGCACTAGTTTGGGCGGCCAGAGCAAGAAGACCAGAGGTTGAAGAAGCACTACGGCCGTTGGATGGACATCGTACAGTCACTGGAGCTAGATTCGTGCATATCGACTAAGTTGACAAAGCCCTCTGTCCCCATCAACTTAGTAGGCCCACAAGTCAGCCTGCCACTATACTGGGTCCCAGCTAGCAGGGGGAGTATTCATTTTTTGTGCGTAATAAGGAGGCACTTCCTTGCGTGCGAAGATATAGCTGGTGGGTCTGAGCTGTCAGCAGCGGTAATGTTTTTTTGCAAAATACAGAGGCCCTTCCGGTGGTTCCCAGATGTCAGGTGGAGGAATCATTATTTTGCGCGTAATAAGGAGGCATTTCCTTGCGTGCGGCCATGGATCCAGCTGTCAGCCTCTCCACGTACAGTCCACTTCAGATGCATGTCGGTCGTTAACCACATTGACCAGGCCGCGCCGAGAGCACCAGGGCGGTGGACGACGGCGAGGCCTAGGAAGGGAACGGCACGGAGGCAGGGAATACTCGACAGTTGTTTCCCACGCGGAGGGGAGTACGACTATGCGAGGGTTTACTGGTTCGTCTGCCGTGCCGGAGAATAATAGCAGGTGTGGGTGAGTAGAGGGATGGCTAGGCCAGCGATGGGAGTACGGTGGGGCAGTGAGGCCTGCCTGGTAGCACATCCGGCCACGGGGAGGAGGGAGCAGACAGTCCCACCGGCGCTTGTTTGAGCGACTGGAGCAGGAAGAGCAGTGATTGAAGAAGCACGACAGCCGTTCGATGGAAATCCAACAATCACTGCTTATGCGTCAACCTTTTTTTAGGAAAGCCTCAAATCTGTGGAAAACAGCATACAACCCATCTGCCATTATTTCTAATAATTTACAGCCCATTTGCTAATTCTTAAGGTTTTTTGGAGCCCACATTCTTTTTGTTAGCATTACATCCTATATTGTGGCCACAGTTAAAAAATATACGAATTTTTGCATATTTCGGCGCGGTCCGAACTGTTTTTAATCCTGAAATTTCGAGTCACATTCAAACTGATTTTAAAAATAAATGTATATCAATATAAAATCCAACAAATTGTCCACACATAAAAATCAATGCAATTTAAAATCTCGAAATGAAAAAAAAAGAAATTTGAAACTAATTGCCGGTTTGATGTGTTTTAAAAATGTACAACCCATTTCTCATTATTGATAGGTCATTTTCTCGGCCAGCCGAATGAAGCTCTCCTCATCTTGAAAGATTTGCAGCCCAACATGTCTGACAAAGCGACTTACTTGGCAAATCACAAAAAAACTGGGCTGTGGCCATGGACCCAGCTGTGACCATGGACCCAGCTGTCAGCCTCTCCACGTACAGTACTCTTCCGATGGAAGTCAGTCGTTGACCACATTGACCACGCCGCGCCGAGAGCACCAAGGCGATGGACGAAGGCGAGGCCTAGGAAGGGGACGACACGGAGCCGGGGAAGACGCGGCAGTGGATGCCCATGCGGAGAGGAGTATGAGGGTTCACTGGTTCGACTGTGGTGTGAGGCTGCTATCGCCGCAGAATAACAGGGGGTGTGGGTGAGTGGAGGGATGGCCTGGCCAGTGGTGGGAGTAGTATGGGGGCGGTGAGGCCTCCGCGGCAGCACAGGCGGCCACGGGAGGCAGGAGCAGGCGGCACGACCGGCGCTGCTTTGGGCGGCTGGAGCAAGAAGACCAGAGGTTGAAGAAGCACTATGGCCGTTGGATGGACATCGGACGGTTACTGGAGCTAGAATCGTTCATATTGACTAAGTTGACAAAGCCCTCTATCCCCATCAACTTAGTAGGCCCACAAGTCAGCCACCCACTATGGTGGGTCCCAGCTAGCAGGGGGTATTCATTTTTTGTGCGTCATAAGGACACACTTCTTTGCATGCGAAGATATAGCTGGTGCTTCCGACCTGTCAGCGGGGGGAACATTTTTTTCACAAAATACACAAGCCCTTCCCATGGGTCCTAGCTGTCGGGTGGAGGAATCATTATTTTGCACGTAAAAAGGAGGCATTTCCTTGCGTGCAGCCGTGGACCCAGCTGTCAGCCTCTCCACGTACAGTTCACTTCCGATGGATGTCGTTCATTGACCATGTTGACCAGGCCGCGCCAAGAGCACTAGGGCGATGGACGACGATGAGGCCTTGGAAGGGAACGATACGGAGCCAGGGAAGACTCGTCAGTTGTTTCCCACGCGGAGGAGTACGAGGGTTTACTGGTTCGTCTGCCGTCCCCGGAGAATAATAACAGGTGTGGGTTTGTAGAGGGATGGCTAGGCCAGCGATGGGAGTACGGTGGGGTGGTGAGGCCTGCGCGGAAGCATAGTCGGCTGCGGGAGGAGGGAGCAGGTAGTCCCGCCGGCGCTTGTTTGAGCGGCCGGAGCAAGAAAAGCAGAGATTGAAGAAGCACGACAGCCGTTGGATGGACATCCAACAGTCACTACTCTCGTATGCATTATTTCTAATAATGTACAACCCATTTGCTAATTCTTAAGAATTTTTTTGGAGCCCATCTTCTTTTTGTTAGCATTACACCCCATATTGTGGCCACAGTAAAAAAGTATACGAATTTTTGCATATTTTGGTGCGGTCAACTGTTTTTAATCCCGAAATATCGATTCACATTCAAACTATTTTGAAAAATAATTTATATAAATATAAAACCCAAATAATTGTCCATGCATAAAAATCAATGGAATTTAAAATCTTGTAATAAAAAATTAAAACTAATTCCCGGTTTGATGTGTATTAAAAATGTACATCCCATTTTTGGGCAAACCGAATGAAACTCTCCTCATCTTGAAAGATTTGCAGCCCAACAGGGCTGATAAAGCAAGTAGGACTTGTTTGGGTATTTCTTAAAAAAAATAGAACTAGGCTAGCCATTTTCAGCAAGAAAAAAACACAACTGGGCTCATGATGTGGTAAACATAAATAAAACCCTGGCTAGACAGGCCACAGCCCCCACACAGCCCCATTGTTACCCTGATCCGTCGCTAAAACTAGTATAAATAACAACTGCTTGTTCCTCAAAAAATAAAGTAAACTGCGCGACCTGCTGGGTCCCTGGTGTCAGCCGCTCGTAGTGTAATTCTCTCGTTTATTGACTACGTTGACAATGGCGTGAGCCCCAGATGTCCAACCATTAGGAGGAACCATATTTTTGGGCTTGTAATATAGAGGCACTTTCTTGTGTACTGCCATGACGCTGGTGGGTCCCTACTGTCATCCTTTCCACGTACAATCATCTCCTTGTTCCTCTTGGTTGTTGACGACATTGACAATGCAAGAGGGCGGCGCACCGCACACGGCGAGCGAACCAAGGCCGCAATGCGGAGGACGACAGCGAGGCCTCGGACGAAATGAACAGGAGCCGTGGAAGATGCGCCGGTCCAGTCGCAGGCGGAGGGGAGTACGAGGGTTGACTGGTTCGGGTGCGGGTGTGTGTTGGGGCTGACGTCGCCGGAGAATAACAGGACATGTGGGGGAATAGAGGGAGGGACTGGCCAACATTGGAGGGTACATACGGTAGGGCGGCGAATGCGCAGCCAGCCATGGGAGGCGGGAGCAAGCGGAGTCGACGGGGTGGTTTTCTTTGGGTGGCTGGAGAAAGAAGAAGACAAGAGATAGAAGATACACGACAGATGTTGGATGTCAATCCAACGACTGGTAGGCAGAATCGTTTGTTGACTGGCTAATAAGTCGACACCACCTTGGATAGGCTATTTCCTCGCGGGTCCCAAATGTTAGAATCCAAATCTGTCACGGTCATGCAGCCTTTCCTATGAAAATTTACAGCCCATTTGATGTGCTAGTTCGGCATAAGTTTGTGGGTGCTGGTGGGGGCTAATCACTTGGCTTCTGTAATGCACAGTGAGCTCAAGCAGCCGGCGAGAGTGATGTTATTTGCCTTGGTTGGGATCTGTTAGTTGTTACAATATTTCACTCTAAATTAAACGACTGACAAGCCATTTGCCTTGCTTTAAAGAAAATATGACAGTCACAGCCGAGTTGGAAAGGGCAAGAACATCTAACTCCAGCTTACAAACTGTACAAAAGCACGAGGGTTAATTGTTCATCAGGTTTACAAAAAAACCCAGGTTGAAAAGGGAAACAACATCTAACTCCAGCACTGTTTTCAGCAGTCACAGTCAAATGGATCGGTCAGGTCCATAGAATGAACATCCTGGGTCATAAAATTTACTGGATTATGACCACAATTGTTGTAAATAGAATCCCAACATGTTCAGAAGCTCTTTTGCCCACCTGAAACTCCTTTTTTTGCTCTTCCACATACCCATCCGTCAAAACCATGCTGCTGATAAACTTAAGCCTAATGGGCAATAGTAACCTCGCATTCAGCAGAAAGAATGTGACAAATCTAGTGTTTGCACGATTGGTTACATATCGTTCTACCGTTATTGTCTTCAATCGAATCTCATGAGAAGTGAGAAAATCCCGATGCTTACGAATCTACCGATTGCTTATAACTTTCTTACCCCGTCCTGTTTCCTAAATAGACATGAAGATTGAAAACAATTAAAGTCTAAAAAAGAGTGTCGAAAGAGCAACAGCTGAACGGTTATTCTAGTACACTATATGCGGGCTTCCATTGTGCGTGAAATTATCACCTTTATATACAACTTCTCCAGACATGGAAAGCATTGCAACAAGCCAATAATCTTGTTCAGATCAAAACTATTCATTTGGATATATAAGATCTTGACAGAATCCAGCACCATTGATAGGCCATCCATGGAGAAACTATTCATTGGGTATATACCATAATATTAGTACAAAATGTGTACTCCAAGATGGCATATAACTTATGCGCAGAAATTTAAAATGCAGCTTATGGTTACAAGTGTAGATGATAATGTAAAGTACCTGAAGAACTGTGGAGCCAAACACCATATTGAAATGAGCACAGAGATCATGTATTACACCCAAGGTCTCCAGTTTAGGCGCAAAGAGGACGGTTATTTCCAATGGTGAATAACTAGAATCAAGGATCAACCTTTGAAGTGAAGGGGCATCTTGGATGATGAGCTGCCTTCCGTCAAAACAAATTCCAATTCTTACAAGGTTAGGCGACTTTATTTGGAGACAACCGATTCTAATTGTGAAAACAAGCACTAAGCACTCCAGGGCAGGGCAACTAGAGTGGATGATGCTGTGCAATGAGGCCTCCGATATACGAAGCCGCACAAGTGAAAGTTTCTTGAGAAATGGGAGTCGAAGGTTTAGTACCATATTGTCTGGTAGGTCGCACAATGCAAAGGTGGCAGTGTGGAGAGAGGAGGAAAACCGCGAGATGGACATCGGTGCTGAGGGCACAGGTAGATGGAATTCGATATCTGGTAGGTGATTTCCAGGGGAATAGTAGAACTCAAGTAGCTGTAGTTCTATGAATTTAGGGGATTTCAGCCAGGCGTCCACCGTGCAGGGCATGGTATGCTTACTCAGGTAGCATGATGGGATGCAGAGGCTTTGAATGGAGCCCTGGTGGGAGGTGATGATGGCTCTGGGGATTTCAAATCCTTGAAGAGAGATAGCTGACGACAGTCGAGATTAAGGGGCACGGCGTGCCATAGAGGGCGCCACTGAATTGAGAGGACTTGGGTGCGGCAACAATCCTTGGTGGGGAGAAGCGAGATGATCTCCCCAAGGAGGCGTCCGGGAGATCACTGATGCGGTCCACCCGAGATTCTACGGGTTCCTGGGATCCGGTGGGGGCGGGGTCGCCGCTTCTCCCCGCGCTGCCGGGTGCGGGATCTACAACAGGCGTCGCCGCTAGCGGGAGCCTCATCTTCTGGGGTCAGCTGACTCCATTTTCCTCGAGGGTGTCGCGTCGCGCTCACGAATTTGAGCAGAGTAACGAATGACGAGCCTAGTTGTAGTGCGAGTGAAGAAGAAAGGGGGCTGAGGTTTTTCTGTAGTAGTGAGGAAGAAGGGGAGCTGGGGTTTTCTGTAGGAGTGAGGTGAGGAATTTGGGGGTACGAGTGGAGCGAGCTGACGTGAGGTGGGTGGAAGTGAGGAGGAAGAAGAACACCCAGGTTTTTTGGGGGGCGGTGTGCTGGTGTAGGTAGCGCCTCTCATTCAGTAAATATATGGACTTTTGAATTGATTTTACTATTTACTAGGGTGGATGGGCTGTTTTGTATTAGGCCCAGAGAAACAATTACTACTAGTACAATGGAGACACTCTACAGCTACCCAGAAAAACAATTACTACTAGTACAGTGGATACAATACCGCTTCTGGCTCCTCCTAGGTCATCGAAATGTCTCCCTCTACTGAATGCCGTTATACTTTTGTTCACTGACATGCGAGCCATGCAGCGCGCGGGCTCAAATGCCATCCACCAAATTAGAAGGCAGTATGCAGGCGGAGAGTCACCCCGGTCGTAGAGCGGCAATAACGAGCCGTCGTATCACAAAACCCCACCTCCCCGCAGTCTAAGTTTAACGGACGAAGAAACCATCATTTCACTCTTCGCCGAATCCCCTTCTCCCTCACCGTCTTCAAGAAAGGAAACACTCGCATCTGCCACTATTCTTCTCTCCCAACGAAGGGAAGGTAAGTGGATCCGTGATGTTGGTATATTTTCGTTCAGAAAAAAAGAACTTTTGCAAAGCAGTAACCGATCCTCACTCTCTTTTTTGTTTCATTGTCATTGCGATTGTGTTTTCCTTTCAGTGGTCTCCTAGTATTCGTCAGTTTCATGATGGAACAAGGAGAACCAGGCAAAGATCTACCGATATTGGAGCAGACGCGGGAGGCTGATCCCCACGAGACAGAGAGCTCCAAGAAGATGGAGGCAGCCACCGAGCCGACCCCAGATACGCTCACGGCCACTACTGATATGGTCAACGCCCCGTTTGAGGTTACAACCCCCGTGGCACTGCAGGAACAGTTTTCCCCCTTGAGGATGTGTCCCCCCTGCTGAGCTGCCCAAGGTGATTTTCTTCTTTGCCGATCTCGATTGTGGTTTTCATCTAAGTATGTGGTGATGAATAATGCAAAATTTTATTAGCTTCGATGCCATGCTATACATAGTGGTTTAAATAACTTGTGTTTCTTATAATGGAAAGTAATCCAGAATTTGTTTCTGTTTCAATTAGAGCCCTGATGTAGACAAGGATTGTGTAGTTGTACATGTCACTCGCTATGAGGCGGATGACCTGAATATACGCACTGGGAAAACAAAGTTTTTAGGCTGTTGGATCCTGGAAGCCATTTGCACTTATACCAATGAAGAGTTGTATTCCAGCCTCACTGTTGTCAGGCGTGTTGTCCAGGGTGTACTGAAGCACAAGAAGTTCAAAGCAACTCCTTCGTTTGTGAGGCATACTGTTCTTGTAAAGCTTACGCATGAAGATGACGTGGCATGCCTCCATAAACAAGTTTATGAGTGGCAAGGCCACAAGGTTGTCTTCATGAAGGTTCACAGGATTGAGCTGCTGCCGGACGTCCTCGATGATGTTCATGGCAAGGTCCATCTTGTGTCCAGCCCAAATTAGATCGAGGCATGAAATACTTGCCCCAACTAGTGTTTAATAGTAGTTTGGATTCTGTCTAATTATCCGAACCTTGCATGTTATCGAGCCCTCTGGGGCTAGTACTCTGTTTAAATCCGTCTATGGGAACTGCTGCTATTTTTGTGTGCCCATGCATCATCGTAATTGTTGCCGAAACATATGCGTCCTCACTAGTTTTATCATATGAGGAGTGTGTGTTTTGATGAAATAGAGTACTCGTTTGAGAACTGTGCGCCGACGTATACATAAGTACTTGTAAACACTGTTGGTGCTACCCCACTTGTAAGCAGTTGTGCAAAACACGACACATTGGCTCAGCTCGCTTCAACACTAGGCTATTGACCAGCTAACAATCAACAATCTACTGTCTGACATATAAGCAACTATGTATCTTGTTACAGTGGTTCATGCAGTTAACTGAGGCCACAATGTAAATTCCAAACGTTCACACGCTAGTCTAGCATTCATGTGGAACACTCACACTAAACTCGGCTTCATAAAAAACTTGAAAAGCATAAGTCAAGCAATTTTATACATATCAATGATTCATAGAACATAACAAACATATACTAGTTCACAACAAAAGACAAAGTTGTGAGAAGGTTTACAAATCAGGAAAAAACAAGAAAGGCTTCTCTAAGCAAAGGGCCTCCCGGCAGGCTTAAATTTCCTGGAGTTCACTCTGATTTTTGCTTGTTGCCACCATCCAGGGTTAGGTTCTCTCATTCCAGAATAACCAATTATAATTGTGTTCTCAGCTGGAATGCTGAACTAAACCATGTAGTGTACTGACCAGCTGAAATTCTTGTGCATTCCACTAAATTTAAGCACCGCTATTTGCAGAAATAAGCAGACCACAATGCCTCTTGTCCACGCACCTGTCCAAAAAACCACCGTGCAGCCGTGCTAGCTAGTCCTCGGCCCATGGATGAACTAGTAGAAAGTGCATTCCAGACTAGGATGCAGTTGTTTTCGCTCGTCCCTACACTGCAATCAGGAAGTAAAACGTACGAATCAACTTCTTTTATATTGCGTTGGTCATTCTACCTAGTAACTACCAATGTAGGAATACCTGGAAGACGGGTGGTTAGACGACGACAATGAGGGATAGCCATCACATTTTGCGCAGTTCTACTAAAACTGATGTGTGTGCTTTTGATTGCGCAGTTAGAAACGATACGGAGAAAGACATCCCAAAACGATATGGAGACAGACATCCCTATTTGCGCAAATAGGAAATACGGTTATTTAAACAGTGACATATATTTGCAGTGGCGTATGATTAACATCAGCATCTATTGTGTTATAATTGGCACTAGATTGACAGTATGAAAGTGTCCTTAAGTAAGTAGCATCACATCACATCAACACTGCCACTAGATTAACATGCAGAACAATAGCATTAGTATTACTGTCATGAGAGTAGCACATGGTCAGTAAATGTGCAATCAAATTTGTGCAGTTCCACTGGGATGAAGCAATGTTAGCGGTGTGAGATTTAAGTGTAACTGCAAAAACACAATTCATGGGAAATAAAGCAAGACGGAAGCACTTCATAAAATGGTGGTGGCATTGCTTCAATTTATCGACGACACTAGACCATTACTTATTAGTGACATTAGGTGGCATTGCTTAATGCTTCATGTGATTTTACATTAATGGTAGCGATATGGGCGTAGGGACAGTAGGGGCATAAAGTGGTGAGGCAGATGTGGTTGCTGAGAGCGGCAAACACTCAGGCAGCATGTCTGCATTTGTCCCATTTTTTATCTCCTCGGCGACATTTTCCTATGCGAGCACAAGAAATCTAGACCTGCTCATTCTCATTTGCGTTGTCCCCCCAACACCCGTCACTTTCTTTCCTTTTTCAACCAAGAGATAGGTCCACTTCCCCCACCCTTCGCCATCCACCATGCTTTCTTCGTCTTCTCAACCAAGAGACCGGTTGGGTAGCTTGTATCTACTACTTTCCCCCATTTCCTCTTAGAACCAAGTCCTAGATTCATGCTACAACTTTCCCACTTTCTTCCCTGTTTGATACAACTCTTAGAGTCGACTGTATGAACTAGCTTTACCTCTAATAATAGTAAAAGTCTAGGTGTCTTTGGAACAGCGGACGGAAGTAGAAAAAGATCCACACGAAGCCAAGTGGGGAGCTGGGGCAGTAGAGCAAGGCAGGTTTCGAAGGAATATATACCTGAGGGTTGTCGGCATGTGGCAAAGACGACGTCAGGAGGCCGCATCTTGGCCACAATACCGCAGGGAGGAAGAAGGGGTCGGAGGCCCTTCGGAGCCGGTGCTCTCTCGGAGAGAACGGCACGGCCGCCGATCGGGACGCGCGGGCAGCCGTTGGTCTCCTCCGTTGCTGCTGACGACAGCGTGAACGATGCACCTACACCCCTGCCCCGGTCGAGGCTGTCCGGTCGGATTTGCGACCAGCCGTGAGTTGAGAGAGTGTGTGGCCACCTATGTCTTGCTTATGTCTAGAGAGCATGAGAGAGTGAACGAGAGGAACCCTAGTAAAGCAAGCGCTAAGGCTCCTGCTTATATATAGTGGAGTGATTTTGTTGTACCAGCTTCAAAAAATGCACTCCTACGTGTACCGGCGAGTGGGTGTGAGAGAACTAGTGCGTGCGTGCTCCGCTTCCCTTCGTGAGAGTACAATATACTATGCCTGTCGGTGTCAAAACCGGCGGATCTCGGGTAAGGGGTCCCGAACTGTGCGCCTAGACCGGATGGTAACAAGAGGCAAGGGACACGAAGTTTTACCCAGGTTCGGGCCCTCTCGATGGAGGTAAAACCCTACGTCCTGCTTGATTAATATTGATGATATGGGTAGTACAAGAGTAGATCTACCACGAGATCAGAGAGGCTAAACCCTAGAAGCTAGCCTATGGTATGATTGTTGTTGTGTATGTTGTCCTACGGACTAAAACCCTCCGGTTTATATAGACACCGGAGAGGGTTAGGGTTACACAAAGTCGGTTACAATGGTAGGAGATTTGAATATCCGTATCGCCAAGCTTGCCTTCCACGCCAAGGAAAGTCCCTTCCGAACACGGGACAGAGTCTTCAATCTTGTGTCTTCATAGTCCAGGAGTCCGGCCGAAGGTATAGTCCGGCTATCCGAACACCCCTAATCCAGGACTCCCTCAGTAGCCCCCGAACCAGGCTTCAATGACGATGAGTCTGGCACGCAGATTGTCTTCGGCATTGCAAGGCGGGTTCTCCCCCAAATTTCGTGCACCTGTTGAATAAAGTCCGGTTTTCTGTAGATGTTGCGCTCCTTGGCTTCTACGCCCAATAATGGTCGCTTCCCACGTGTCAAACGAATATGAAAAGTCTGAGTGCTTTTACATCCACACCCCTAGCCGCGTAAATGAGCTGCCCTATTTAAGGGGACGAGGATTTACATCCAAACCACATCTTCCCCCTTTCGCGAGTGTTCATCAGAGCGCATCCGACAAAGGTCCACTCCACCATGGCCAGTCATCACAACTCCTCCCCTCGCCCTTCCAGCCCCAAGCCTGGGTACTGGGAGAGATGCTCTATCCCGCATAGCGAGCTTGTGAAGCTCTAGACCAAGGGATTCCTCCCCCCAGCCTACATGATCCCGGTTCGAGCCGGCCTCGCCACCTACAACGGCGGGAAGCAAGCGGAAGGTGCCCCCAATCCCTCCAAAGGAGAGTGGGTGTGCCTCGTCCCTTATTTAATAAGGGGGCTCGGGTTTCCAATCCACCCATTTCTCTGGGGGCTGCTGGAGTTCTACGGCCTCCAGCTACACAATCTCACGCCCGCCTCCGTACTGCATATTGCGGGCTTCGTAGCCCTCTGTGAGCTGTTCTTGGGCGTCGAGGCTCATTTTGGGTTATGGAAAAGGTTATTCTGCCTTGTGGCCTGTTCTAAGGAGGGGTCAACGTATCAAGTGGGCGGAGCCAAAGTGTGGCGCATCGCCGGGACCGGATATCTGTCCGGAACCCCAAAGAAGGCGTCCGAATACTGGCCCTCGGAATGGTTCTATATAGAAGACGTCGCGCTGCCGGATCCTGTCCGGATCTGCCTCCCTAAATTCAACGGTGCTCCCTTAAAGAAGTGCCTAAGCTGGCGTCCGCGGAGCCCTCAGAGGGAAAGTGACAGGGACATCATTTACCTGATGGGCCGAATAAAATTGTTAGCCCATTCCGGACTAACCATGATCGGGGTTATGGCCGAATGCATCATGCGGGGGGTGCAGCCGCTTCAGTATAGAAGCCACCCCATGTGGGACTTCAAGGGGGAGGACGACGCCACCCGCTACGGTCGTAAGGGGCCGGATTCAACTCCCGCTCTGCTAAAGATCTTGTCCACTTTGTATAAGGGAGAAGAGGAGGAATTTCTCCGCGTCAACCCACAAGGTGGATTCTCTATGCACAGTCCCCGAGGCTGGGTAAGTGGTCGCTTTTACTTGCTCATCCGTTTTGTATTCCCGTTGTTAAATATTCAGTCTGACGACTTCAACGCAGGAACTGCGCCGGGATGTTAAGGAAATAAGCAGCCCTCCTCCACAACCCGAGGACCCAAGATGGTCCCTTAACCCGGCCTTTCAAGAGGATCCGGACATATCTGTGGAGCTAATTGATGGAGTGTTCTATCAATTGAGCATGGACAACGCCTTGGTGGCCATTACGGCTGATTACCCAGGGCTAATTCCGGCCTCCCAGGTAACTGAGATCGAAGTCCCAGTATCCCGAATAGGGGTCCGTCCTCCCGTGTTTTCAGTTTTCTGATTACAACCGAACTTTGCAGGGAGGTTTTTGAGGCGGAAGGCAGAACCTGCGGCGACAAGCCAATGAGGGGCCACAGGGCCTCGTGGGCAGAAGAGAAGTGCAGTCCGGACTGAGGCATCAGCACAAAGGTATGGCGCGCCCCCCTATCCCAGGTGTTATACCTTCGAGGCACATTTGACACTCGTGCTCTCTTTAGGACAAAGAGACCTCGCCAGACTATATCTGAAGAGGCTGCCAATCACGCCTCCACCAGCCAGGCTCCAAAGCCTGGCCCCAAGGCGGAGGCGAACGCAAGGCGCGTGCGAGACGCTCCTCCGATGGAGGATGCGGACGGGTTGTCTGCCACCAACTCTGAGGTGGAGAGTGCCATGAACCACAGGCGCCGCCAGACAATTCTTCGCGATGCTTGTTTCTCCCAAGGGGCGTTAGATGCCTTCAATTCGGGAGATGCGTACCTCCGTGCCGCTCAAAATGGTCTAGCTAGAGCCACGGAGCAATATGTAAAAGACATACATGTAAGAAAATTTTGGTAATTATATATAGACCAGTAGCCCCCGAGACTTGAAACAGTTAGAATAACTGATGCAAGGATCATTTGTTATGCAGGTTCTTACAGAAAAGAATTCCCTACTGTCCAAGGAGCTGGAAGAGTGCAAAGCCCAGCTAGAGGCCGCACTGGCCATAGCAGGGGAGCCCAAGGAGACTCCCTCTGGTAATATACATATTGAAAGATAAGTATATTGCAAAGCACGACATGGGTGCGAATTTGTCAAATGAAATTGCAGATGGCGCCGGATTGAATCCGGAAAGACAACACCTCCTACGCCAGCTAAAGGCCGGTGAGAAGGTGCTGACAACGGTGAGGCGGGAGAAGAACAATCTCCAGGATGCCAACACCAAGCTGGGCGTCGAGCTGAAAGATGTTCGTGCCCAGCTGTCAGACTCCGTGAAGGAGAATCAGCGGCTTCGGCGCGGCATATTTAGTAAGTGCTTGAACGAACCTTTAAAAGAAAGTTCGGCGGGGAAGTCGACTAACAGAGCAATGTCTGTAGGTGTGCTAACAGGTCGTCCTGCAAAGGAGATGCCCAGTTCTACGGGTGATCTTCTTCCCGAGCTCTCGCAACTGGTCGATCGAGTTCGGCAGGCGATGCAAGGCGTCGCCCAGGCCCTGTGGCCATCCATCTCCATGCCCGAAGGTCTTGGAGAGCTTGCGGAGAAGCTAAAGGGAGCACGGCGGCACTTCCGATTATGGAAGGTATTGGCCTGCCGTCAAGGTGCTAGGGAGGCCTGGGACATGGTGAAGACGCGGTACTCAAAGGCTGACCCCAACCACATGGCCGAGGTCGGTCCTATAGGGCCCGATGGGAAGGAGATCCCTGTAAGCTTAGTATATGGCCAAGTAGAGTTGGCCGCAAAGTATTCTCAGCAGGACTGTAAATTAGATAGCCTGTTAGATGGTATTGAAGAGGAATACAATCAGTCAAAATGACTATGTAATTTAATTGACATTTATAATGCCTTCTAGCCGGATTGTAGATCATTTGTCATGGCCGACCTTTTCGCTTCAGCCTCGGGACCTGACGGTCTGGAGTGTGTCCGAATTCCCGTACGGTTATATAAGAACCGGGGAATGCATGGAGACCAGGCGTAGGGGTCATTAGTGCGTGAACAGACAAGTGCCTGACTAGTTATGTTATATTACATGGTTAGTAAGAAACATCTTCTAGGGAGAATAGTTCCGTTAGGGGTTCCTTTCCCTGGGAGGCATGCCCTAAAGTGCATGTCCATGCTGCGAAAAGAAACGCAGGAAAAACATCTGGAGGCATATAGATAAATAAAAAAAGATCATCTTTAGTTCACCGACCGAATATTCCCTTAAGAACGCTAGCTTTTGGCTTCACCCAGTCTGAGGTACACGTCCGGCTGACCCGGCAGTAACAATCGCAGAGGTGCTCCCTTTACCACCTAGCCGAACAATCGGGAACGAAGGGGTAAGCACAGGAGCCAGGCAACCCAGCTTGGCCAAAACTTAAGTCATATCGATGCATATAATGGTGAATAAAAGGTACATGCGGAAGCGTAAGGCATGTGTTGGGCATGAAGCCCGTATAAATAAGCTTCTGTTTAAAGAAGCCCCCAGGTTTAATGAGCGTGGATAGCGCGTCACTTTATGAGCCTTTAAAGGCTATAAGAGAGAGAGAAGGACAGAAATGTAAGACAGAAAGTATATAAAAAATGGACAGAGTAAGGAGACGAACACAGGATCTGGCGCTAGGCATAGAATCTTCGGAGACGGGCTGCGTTCCATGGGTTCCGCTCGAGACGGTTATCCAATGCATTTTGCAGGCGGTACGCTCCACCAGTCAGGACTTGGTCAATTATGAAGGGACCTTCCCACTTGGGCTTGAGTTTGTCCTTTTTCTTGTCCGGCAGTCGTAGAACTAATTCGCCAACGTTGTAATTTTTGGCCCGTACTTCTCTGCTTTGGTATCTTCGAGCCTGCTGTTGATAGAATGCGGAATGGGCTTTTGGCACGTCACGCTCCTCCTCTAACGCGTCCAAACTGTCCTGCCGATCGAGCTCGGCTTCTCTTTCTTCGTACATGCGCACTCGAGCTGAGTCATGAATTATGTCGCAAGGCAAAACTGCCTCTGCGCCGTACACCATAAAGAATGGTGTGTATCCGATGGTGCGATTCGGCATGGTCCGCAGCCCCCAGAGTACGGAGTCGAGCTCCTCTACCCAGTGCGTGTTAGATTCCTTGAGGGACCGCATTAATCTGGGTTTAATGCCGCTCATGATAAGACCATTTGCACGTTCGACCTGGCCATTAGTTTGTGGGTGATAGACGGAAGCATAATCGAGCTTGATGCCCATGTTTTTGCACCAGAGTTTTACCTCGTCGGCCGTAAAGTTCGTGCCATTGTCAGTGATGATGCTGTGGGGGACGCCGTAACGGTGTACAACCCCGGATATAAAGTCTATCACATGTCCGGATTCGGCCGTCTTGACGGGCTTGGTTTCTATCCATATGGTGAACTTATCCACCATGACCAGTAAGTATTTGTGCTTGTGGGTTCTGCCTTTAAGGGGTCCAACCATATCAAGCCTCCAGACCGCAAAGGGCCAAGTGATGGGGATAGTTTGGAGGGCGGTGGGTGGCATATGGCTTTGGTTTGCAAAGAGCTGGCAACCGGTGCATCGTTAGACTATGTCCTGGGCGTCTGCCCGGGCCGTCGGCCAGTAAAAGCCTGAGCAGAAAGCCTTGCTCACAAGGGACTGAGCTGCAGCGTGATGACCGCCAAGTCCGGCATGAATTTCCGCCAGGAGATTCCGCCCTTCCTCTTCGGAGATGCACCTTTGAAGGACTCCGGAAGTGCTTTTCTTATAAAGCTCTCCCTCGTGGACTTTGTAGGCTTTGGATCGCTGCACTATGCAGCGTGCCTTGTTTTGGTCCTCGGGGAGTTCCTGCCTAATAAGGTAGGCGAGGAATGGTTCTGTCCACGGGGTGATGACGGCCATTATTGCGTGGGCTAAAGGTGTTATTTCATTGGTAGAGCCGCTGATTGTGTCAGAATGTTCAGTGTCGGGCAGTGCGGTTGGGTCCGGGCTGTTGTTGTGCGGATCCCCTTCCCATACTACGGATGGCTTGAATAGCCTTTCCAAGAAGATGTTTGGGGGTACTACATTGCGTTTTCCTCCGATGCGTGCCAGGACATCTGCCGCCTGATTATTTTCCCGGGCTATGTGGTGAAATTCAAGCCCTTCGAATCGAGCTGACATTTTTAGTACGGTGTTGCGGTAAGCTGCCATCTTTGGATCCTTGGCGTCGAAGTCTCCATTTATTTGGGATATTGCGAGGTTCGAGTCCCCGCGCACCTCTAGGCATTGAATGCCCATGGATACTGCCATCCGGAGACCATGTAAAAGGGCCTCATATTCGGCTGCATTGTTGGAGTCTGTGTACATAATCTGGAGTACGTATTGAACCGTGTCTCCTATGGGGGACGTCAAAACGACGCCAGCCCCCAGTCCAGCCAACATTTTGGAGCCATCGAAATGCATGATCCAATTTGAATATGTGCCGTACTCTTTAGGGAGTTCGGCCTCCGTCCATTCTGCGACGAAGTCGGCCAAGACTTGTGACTTGATGGCTCGCCGTGGCTTATAAGTTATGTCGAACGGGAGGAGCTCAATGGCCCATTTTGCAATCCGGCCCGTTGCGTCACAATTATTTATAATATCGTTAAGTGGTACTTCCGAGGCTACTATGATTGAACACTCTTGAAAGTAGTGTCGTAGCTTCCGGGATGCCATGAATACCGCGTACACAATCTTTTGATAATGCTGGTACCGTGATTTGCAGGGAGTGAGGACGGTGGACACATAATAGACCGGCTTTTGAAGGGGGAATTTGTGTCCGTCCATTTCTCGTTCGACGACGAGCACTGCGCTTACAACCTGATGTGTTGCTGCATGTACAATAGCATTGGTTCGCCAGTGTTTGGCGCAGCCAGGACTGGGTTTGTTGCCAATATGGCTTTTATTTCGTCGAGTCCGGCCGTGGCTGCATCCGTCCATTTGAAGTGTTCAGTGCGCCGAAGGAGGCGATAAAGGGGTAGGGCCTTTTCTCCCAAGCGGGAGATAAAGTGGCTTAGAGCCGCCACGCATCCGGTTAACTTTTGTATTTGTTTGAGGTCCTTTGGGATATCCAGTTGCGACAGAGCTCGGATCTTGGCTGGATTTGCTTCAATTCCTCTACCGGATACAATGAAGCCCAAGAGCTTTCCGGCTGGAACACCGAAAACACATTTTTCCGGGTTGAGCTTGATGTCGTATGTTCGGAGGTTATCGAATGTGAGCCTCAAGTTGTCTACTAGAGATTCGACATGTCTTGTTTTGATGACCACATCATCTACATATGCCTCCTCTGTTTTGCCGATCTGGTTTGCCAGACATGTCTGAATCATGTGCTGATATGTTGCGCCGGCGTTTTTGAGCCCGAAGGGCATTGTGTTGAAGCAGGATGGGCCGTATGGTGTGATGAATGCCGTTGCGGCTTGGTATGATTCTGCCATCTTGATTTGATGGTAGTTGGAATATGCGTCCAGGAAACACAACGAATCGTGTCCTGCGGTAGCGTCGATAATTTGATCGATGTGGGGGAGGGGGAAGGGATCGTTTGGGAAAGCCTTGTTAAGGTCTTTAAAATCAAGGCACATGCGTCATGATTTGTCCTTCTTTGGTACCATCACCAGGTTTGCTAGCCAGTCCAGATGTTTTATATCTCTGATGAATCCGGCCTCCAATAGTTTTGCTAGCTCCTCTCCCATGTCCTGTTTCTTAGGTTCAAAAAAATGCCGAAGAGCCTGTTTGACAGGTTTGAATCCTGTTTGGATGTTTAAGCTGTGCTCGGCCAGCCTGCGTGGGATTCCTGGCATGTCTGAAGGGTGCCAGGTGAAAATGTCCCAGTTCTCTTGTAGGAACTCTCGCAGTGCGGCGTCTACGTCAGGGTTTAACTGTGCCCCGATGGAAGCTGTTTTATTGGGTTCCGTTGGATGGACTTGGAATTTGACTATTCCGTCCGCTGGTTTGAAGGAGGTGGACTTGGATCTTTATTCGAGTACCACATCATCCCTATTCACCGTAGAGTGCAGCGCCGTCAGTTCCTCAGCTGCTAGGGCTTCGGATAGTGCCTCGAGGGCCAGTGCGGCTGTCTTGTTTTTGGCACGGAGTGCTATGTCCGGATCACTAGCGAGAGTGATGATCCTATGGGGCCCGGGCATCTTGAGCTTCATGTACCCGTAATGGGGTATTACTTGGAAGATTGTAAACGCTTCCTGCCCTAGCAGAGCGTGATAACCGCTGCTGAACGGGGCCACATGGAACGTGACCTCTTCGGACCTGTAATTATCCGGCGTGCCGAACACCACATCTAGTTTGACTTTTCCTGTACAGCGTGCTTCTCGACTGGGGATTATTCCTCTAAAGGTTGTGCTGCTTCGCTCGATGCGATTCCAGTCTATTTCCATTTTTTGAAGAGTTTCCTCATAAATGAGGTTTAATCCGCTGCCGCCGTCCATGAGTACCTTGGTAAGACAGAAGCCATCCACTATTGGACTGAGGACCAATGCGGCTGGTGCTCGGGCTGTTCGGAATTTAGGTTCATCACTGGCGTTAAAGGTAATAGCCGTGTCACTCCATGGGTTTATTGTTGCTACTTGGTAGACTTCGACAAGGCTGCGGAGTGTCCTTTTTCGCATATTATTTGATGCAAAAGTCTCGAAGACTGTTAATACCGTATTGGAGTCTATGGGGTGGCTTTCTGTGGCCTCCGCAATTAGGAGATTTTCGCCGATTTTTGCCACCTGCCGGAGTATCCAACATGCTCTAAGGCTGTGAGTTGGTGTGGCGTCCTGCATACTGTGAATCTTAGAGGGTCCATTAAGCCATCCATCCAATACGGTTCCATGCCCTGTAGAGGGTTTTTGCTTTTTGGTGCTTGACCCGGGTGTCTGGCGATGATGCACACATTTATTTCGGACTGGGTTTGCAGTCAGGGCCAGATTGTCCCAAAATTTTATTTCGGTTTTCCGGGCGCTTTCCATCACACAGTACTTTCGTACTATGGACGCCAAGTCAGCGAAGCGTGTGATATCACGGCGACTTATGGCGTTGGGGATTCCCTTGTCCGTGCAATTATTGCAGAAGAATGAAATCACGTCTTCCTTGCGGCAGTCCTTTATCCTATTCATAACCAGGAGGAATCTGGCCCAGTAATGATGTATTGTTTCTTCGGGCTCTTGCCTAATTTGGGATTGATCTCTAATGTTCGGGTGGGTGGGTGGAGTTAAATCCGAAGCCTCACCCCATCTGAGGCTCAGAGGCCGAGGAATTTCCGAACTCGAAAATTTGGGTTCCTGGACGTTGTCCAATGAATCCAGTCCATCGCCTGACTCTAAGTTCAGGTATTGAGTGATATCCTCCCCTCTGCGGGTATCCATCTTGGAGGGATCGGGAATCCGGACGTAACGAGTCCTCAAGATAGATGAAGGGTCACCGCACTATCCCTCTACCACGACAACATGATGGGTGACTTGGGGAGAGTTAATCTCTCTCAGATCGGATTTAGGCCCAATCTGGTCGTAATCCGTAGCGACTCCCAGGGCGGCGAAGCGATCCAAGAGCTCGTTTCTGGAAGAGAGCTCCATTGGATCTAACTGCTCGGCGAGTTTCGAGCTGACATGAAGATTGTTTTCGATGGCCCGAGAGGTCATCGTCGGCGCAGAAGCCGAACGGGTGGACATAAGAAAACCACCTAGCCGGAGGGTTTGGCTGACAGCCAAAGCTCCCTTAGCAAGGGTGCCGTCTTTAAAGATGGGACGAGGCATCCTTCCTGATGGCGACGACACAGAGGAACTCTCAATGGAAGCAGCAATGTTGGTGTCAAAACCGGCGGATCTCGGGTAGGGGGTCCCAAACTGTGCGTCTAGACCGGATGGTAACAGGAGGCAAGGGACACGAAGTTTTACCCAGGATTGGGCCCTCTCGATGGAGGTAAAACCCTACGTCCTGCTTGATTAATATTGATGATATGGGTAGTACAAGAGTAGATCTACCACGAGATCAGAGAGGCTAAACCCTAGAAGCTAGCCTACCTACGGACTAAAACCCTCCGGTTTATATAGACACCAGAGAGGGTTAGGGTTACACAAAGTCGGTTACAATGGTAGGAGATCTGAATATCCGTATCGCCAAGCTTGCCTTCCACGCCAAGGAAAGTCCCTTCCGGACACGGGACGGAGTCTTCAATCTTGTATCTTCATAGTCTAGGAGTCCGGCCGAAGGTATAGTCCGGCTATCCGAACACCCCCTAATCCAGGACTCCCTCAATGCCCAAAGAATGTTCGCCACAAGAGTAATAGTATAAGTGTGTGACGTGTGAGCTAAAATAAAATGTGCGCAACGTCTTTTGTTTTTTAGAAGTTCTGAGGGTAGGGTGTGAAGAGCACATATGTGTGTGACGTCTACCTGCAAATAGACGGTGGGTGCGAGAGGACTCGGGAGGGTGCCTGTGCATGAGAGAGACGGGGGCACGTATCAATGCAATGCATGTGTCCACAAATCATTATCCGACAAATGTTCGCCACAAGCCTTTTCCCGACGAACGCCGTAAGAACCGTTAGATCGGCATCCGACAGTGTCAGTTTTGCCATGTCATTTAACAGAACAAGCACTCCTCCTACACACAAATCTTCCACGTGAGTGTTAGCAACTGCCGTATGCTCCCTCTGTTCCAAAATGCAGTGCTTATAGCTTTATTGAAAATTCGAACCTCGCAAACTTTTATCGAGTTTTCGTTTACCAAACTGCACATGTAGGATACCCTGTATATATCATTTCATTCATCTTCGAGAGGTAACTATAAAGATGGGGGAGGAGTCTACAAAGAAAGACCATCGTATCACCTGCAGCAATTTCAACCATCCTTTGGTGTGGAGGAATATCATAGGAACCCTATATGATATGATTTTTATAGGATTTTTTTCCTTTAGAGCCAATTGGTTCATAGGAATAGATTCATATACTCCACATTTCAAAGGAAATAAACATGATATCATTTCTATAGCTTTAGAGCCACTTGGTTCATATGAATGGATTCCTATACTCCCATAATTTCAAAGGAAATTAACATTAGTGTATATTCAATAGAGAAGTTCCGATGATATGAACCAAATTACATCTCTTTTCTAATCCCTCCTCATAGGAATTGAGATACATGGCATCTCTAGATTCAATAGAAGTTCCTATGATGTCAACCAAATGACATCTCTTTTCCAATCCCTACTCATAGGAATTGAGATACTCCATGTCATCTCTTTCCCTACAACTTCCATGTATACATCTTCTATTCCTAAATATCTAGTACAACCCACCAGTAGCTTTTTTCCAAGACATGCAACTATGGCACAAGAATTATATAGTGTGCGAATAACTTGAAAGATGGTCGCTGGATGAAGCTAATCCGACAGTGCAGAGATGGCAAATCCAAGCACTACTGGCTGTTGGATATCATCAACATTCCACCAGATCTGCCACATGTACAATTTAGAAGACTCCTTGGTTGAACTTAAGCATAATGCACAAACCTCAAAACACAAGCACTTCTCCTTTGTTCTAGAATCTTCTGTATCAAAATTGATTTTTTTTCTAAATGAATTGCCATTATTTGTTTTTTACTTTATGCTCTACAATGCACAACCCCATGAATCTTAACATTTTTATAAAACTAATTGATTTTGAATGAGATGAACTATAAGAACTGAACGAACATCTACATCATGCATATATGAATCAAAGCTTTACATGCTATAGTGTGTATTTATTCATAATTTGGTTTCGAAATGTCATGCGTTCAATGCATGTGTACCTTACTAGTTTTGAGTAGAGTAGCAAATTTCACGCGGCCCCGGGTATATCAAAATGCAGGGCCCATGCATCATTGCGTTTCGGTCGAATCTACGTTCACAATTTTTTGTACGTACTATATCTCCACTGGTCCCTGAACCCAAAATGCTACCTCGTTCCCCTAAAACCAAGCGGTCCACACATATTTAAGGCATCGACTCGAACTCAATCCCTCTCCCGTTTACTAGGACGTGGCACCGCACGCCCTAGTAGTACTCCTACAAACACTACCGCCGCACACATCATCGGTTTTCTTCAAGAGGACGAGGGAGAAGCCGATTTGTAGTGGAGGCGCTTTAAAGAAAATCTGTAGTGGAGACCCCTACCCTAGGGTGCCCTAGGTAGCTGCCGCACGCATCATTGGTTTTCTCTTTTCTTTATGCTCTTGCGCCCTAGAGTGCAATGATGGTTGCTTCGTCCGTCCAGCTTAATGCGGGAAAGGTGGGGCTTTGTGATTTGACCCCTCATCACTCATTTTCTACTACTACGGCGCTACGACCGGGGTGCCTCCAATTCCAACCGCTGCTCCAAACTGTAATTTGGTGCATCACACGTGGAACAAGACGGTGGATGAGCCACATGTCGGCCAAAGGGGTCCTGTTAAGTGTGTCGCCATTTCGTGTGCAGACTGACCCTGCTTGAGTCGCTACGCCAACACGACAGGTGCATCCTACCACTTGGTTTTGCTCCTTGGTGAATCCCGACTATATTGATCTAAAAAGATACATACTGAACTACCCTCTCCATCTCATTTTTTAGACGTCTCGGTTTATAGGGCATGCACGTAGTTCTAGGTCATCCATTTGACTAACTAAATCCAAGTTACTATGTCACAAAAAGTATATCATTGGATTATTAAGCGATGTAGTTTCTAAACATATACTGTTCATCACATATATAGTCAGTTAAATTCTCAACCTAAAACGACGTGCATGCCATGTAAACTGATATGTAGGAAGTATAGTAGTAAAAATGAGGTGATTTTACCGAGCGATCAGCGGGGGAGCATGGCCTGTCATGCGGTCCCACGTGTCATGATGTACCAAGGAGATGCGCGTGTCCCTCTTGAGGCATAAGCAATACTACGTGGTTTGAGATGATGGCGAACCGAAGTGTGAAATAATGGTTGCTTCGTCCGTCTGGGAAGGTGCGGCATTGTGATTTGACGTCTCATTGCTCATTACTACTACTGGGGCGGTACGACTGGAGTGCGTCCCCCCTGCTGTTCTGCACTGTTATTTGGTGCTTGACACGTCGACCCGGTTGCTATATGTCCCACATGTCGGTGACAAGAAGTATAGAATTCATGAAAACGAGCGTTGACGAAGGAGTACAAGACACAGCTTGGGTTTTTGCTGCTTCGCGCGATCCATTGATACAAACCCAGACTAAAAAAGGCGAGGGCGGGTCTTTTCCCGCGCGGCAGGCAGGGGAGTTTGGCATAGCCTGTTCGAGGCAAGGAGGCAGGAAGGGAAACAAGCAAATAAAGGTTGAGCGACTTAGTTTTGGGAAAATCTGATTTTACGGAGTACGTACCCACTAGGGTTTATAGGGATTATCTAAAAACATTCGTTTTCCCTTTTATAAGTCTCAATTCTACTACTACTAGTAGTACCATCACATGTTGGATTTCGAAGTGCATTAGTTCACCCAATGCAAGCAGTGTCAAGAGAAAACTCACCAATGCATGTAGAAGTTCATGGAAATTTAGTGGTCATTCATGCAATCTTTCTAATTAATGCCTCGGTAAACATAACTTCTTGAGAAAAACGAGCGTACTAATTACGTGTGCAAACTAGGAGTACGAAATTAATTCGATCACTCACTATCTACCTTGGTTGGAGAGATTTTGAAATTGATCCATAAACTGGAAAGGAGGGAGTAGTAACTTTTGTCTCGATTACTATTTGTGGCCTTGTATAGATGCAGAATATATTTTGTTATAGTTGCCTTGTGTAAGTAAATGGAGGGAGTACTAAAGAACATATATATTCCAAACAATATGATAATCTCTCTAACCATGGTAGTAGGGACAAGGAGTAAACAGAGGGAGTAGTAAAATTTTCTCCTCGTCCTATGAGCCACCGCGCGCGTGGGCGAGGGAGCGGTCGTAAGGCGTACAATACTACTATTAGTAAGCAAGCTTCACCTCATCCTGCGAGCCACCACGCCCGTGGGCGGGGGAGACGGTGTACTAAGCAAGCTTCTCCTTGTTCTGCAAGTTGACAGGACACATCAAAAGTACTCTAGAGTATAGAGCCTTGCCTCTAAGGTAGGCCCCACATGGTTTGCCTCTTATTTAACATAACGCATCAGGTCGCAATTTGTTTGTTCACTCATGGTAGAGGATCCTCCCTCCACCAAGTGGACAACCAGTACACGATCAAATTACCACGTGGGATGCCTTTTCGTACAGAAATGAGCTCCACCGTGTACCCGCGCGGGTGTGGTTGGGAAAGAGACGGGAGTACGTGCGCCGTGCGTGCACCTCTTCTCTTCGTGCACGTCCCCCACCAACGTGGGTGTGTGTGAGAGATACAAACCTAGACAAATGGCTTGTGCGGAATAACTACTATTGGATCAAAAGTATGTCTAGAGGGGGGGGGTGATTAGACTACTTGACCAAATAAAAATCTAGCCTTTTCCCAATTTTAGTTCTTGGCAGATTTTAGCAACATAGCACAAGTCAAGCAATCACCCTACACATGCAATTCTAAGAGTATAGCAGCGGAATATAAAACAATTGCATATGAAGGTAAAGGGATGAGTTTGAGGGAGCAAACGCAATGTTGACACGGAGATTTTTTATCCGTGGTTTTCATAGGTGGTGCTATCGTACATCCACGTTGATGGAGACTTCAACCCACAAAGGGTAATGGTTGCGCGAGTCCACGGAGGGCTCCACCCATGAAGGGTCCACGAAGAAGCAACCTTGTCTATCCCACCATGGCCGTCGCCCACGAAGGACTTGCCTCACTAGGGTAGATCTTCACGAAGTAGGCGATCTCCTTGCCCTTACAAACTCCTTGGTTCAAGTCCACAATCTTGTCGGAGGCTCCCAAGTAACACCTAGCCAATCTAGGAGACACCACTCTCCAAGAAGTAACAAATGGTGTGTTGATGATGAACTCCTTGCTCTTGTGCTTCAAATGATAGTTTCCCCAACACTCAACTCTCTCTCATAGGAATGGATTTGGTAGAAAGAAGATTTGAGTGGCAAGCAACTTGGGGAAGGCTAGAGATCAAGATTTATGTGGTTGGAATGGAATATCTTGACCTCAACACAAGTGTAGGTGGTTCTCTCTCAGAAAATATGTATTGGAAGTGTAGGCATGTTCTTATGGCTCTCTCCTTGAATGAAGAGTGGATGGAGGGGTATAAATAGCCTCCACAAAAAATCTAACCGTTACACACAAATCACCAGACTCGATGGGACCGAATCATGAAACTCGGCTAGACCGATTTAGTTCAAAATGTGAATGTTAGGATTCTCGGTGGGACCGACATGTCAACTCAGTTGGACCGATTTCGTTAGGGTTAGGGCATAACGTAATCTCGGTGATACCGATTACACAAACTCGGTGAGACAGATTTTGGTAATGGACTAATAGAGAGTTGCTCAGGCAAACTCGGTGGGACCGATTCGCTCATCTCGGTTGGACCGAAGTGTTATGAAAGGGAAATAGAGAGTTTACATTGCAATCTCGGTGGGACCGATCTCTCATCTCGGTTTGACCAAAATGTTACAAAGGGAAACAGAGAGATTACAATCCCATCTCGGTGAGACCGAGATCCCTATCGATGAGACCGAAAAGACTAGGGTTTCTGGCAGTGGCTATGACAACTGAACTCGATGGCGCCGGATAGAAAAATTTCGGTGGGGCCGAGTTTGACTTTTGGTTTGGGACATATGTGGATGTGAGAAAGTAGTTGAGGGTTTTGGAGCATATCACTAAGCACTTTGAGCAAGCAAGCCATTAGGCAACACCTCATCCCCTCTTAATACTATTGGCTTTTCCTATGGACTCAGTGTGATCTTGGATCACTTAAAATGAAAATATGTAGAGTCCTGAGCTTTGAGCTTGAGCCAATTCTTTGTCCTTAGCATTTTGAGGGGTCCACTTTTCTCATCCATGCCATGCCAATCATTGAGCTTTCCTGAAATGTTTATCTTGAAATAGCATTAACTCAATGAACTATATGTTGTTTGGAATTACCAAAACCACCCATGGATAGTTGCACTTTCAATCTCCCCCTTTTTGGTAATTGATGACAACATATAGATCAAAGCTTCGACAAATGATAAATAAGATTGAAAAGACATCCTCGCTTTGAGAAGTATGTGATAAGCAAGAGCTCCCCCTAAATTTGTGCATTATTTAAAATTTGCTTTTGAATGCAAATGCACAATAGATTAGGATCATGGGTTACTCTTCCATGTCACATACATCTTGGTGGAGCGCTCAAAATGATAGAGATTAAAAGCATGCACTCATCACCAAGCAAGTGGATGATCATATAAGGAATGTAAAGGATAGCATCATTCAACCAAACATTAATGTAGCATATGATCAACCACATGATCACAAGTATCTCACAAGGACATAAAGTATCTCACACAAGCACTCAATAAAGAAGTTCAACCAAAATAGCAAGAGAGATAAAAAGGGAACAACACTCTCTCTTGAAGCCTATGATATATACATTTTTCTCCCCCTTTGGCAACAAGTTACTAAAAAGTTCAAAAATGCATAGTGCTAAACGACTCTCAGGCTTGATCTTCGGGAGGTGGTGTAGAGAGAACTCCAAGGACGAAGGCTTCCCATGAAGTAGTTGGAGCTGATGGAGTGGGTGCTGGAGGTGGCACTGGAGCTGTGGCTGCGGGTGCTGACACTGAAGCTCGAGTATCTATCACAGGCACTGCAGCAGACCTTGGACCTCGTGGCACTCTCTTGAAAGCATCAGTAGTGGACTTGCCCTTCTTCTCCTCTGCTTCCTCCTGTAGCTGCTCAACTGCAGTTTGGATCTCAGTTACCTTGACATCCAGATCATAGAATTTCTGCTCAACGATCCTCTCCAAACCCTCCTAGTTCTTAGTCAGGGTGGCCAAGCCCTTCTCAATCCTCAGGGTGGATTGGATCAGATATCCAAGTTGATCTTGTTTGGATTTCAAGAACACTTGAGATGCATCTTCAACAGTTGGCATCTTTGTAGCTTTATCTGCCTTTGCCTTCTCTCTCTTCTCATGTGCTTGAGCTGAAGATGGTCCATTTTCATCCATCACCACGGTGTTATATTCAAATTCATGGTATATGGGCAGGTGCTCCTTATCCAAAAGATATGTGCATGTGCCCATCTTTGAGATAATGAGCTCCTGAATTTGTGGGGCAGACCCACAACTTCTCTTCTGGTCAGCAACAGTCCTCTTGATTGTCTCAACAATCAAACTCATGACCTTGAACTTCTGTGGGACATCAAATGTGTGCAGAAAGTTTATAGCATGTCCTCTGATCATCTTATGATCACCTGACTTGGGTAGCAGTGTGTGCCTCAGAATCCAGTTTATGGTAGGCATACCAGAGAACAAGTAGTGGACAGATCCAAACTTGTGTGTATCCAAAGCAACATTTGGGATCTCTTTATACATGTTGGCCATAGTGCTGTGGTCTTTCTTCTTCTCTGCATAAATGTCCAAGTCATCCTCATGTTCCTCAGGAGCATTTATAATCTTGGACCACTCATCAACTATGGATTGGTACCTAGTATCCTCAGACATCCATACAATCCTTCCATCTAGATAGAAGTGGGCAGTGGATTAAAACTGCATGATGAGCTCATCATTCCACTTGGTGAGCTTCTGGGCAACGAATTCATCAACTCCACATGCCTTAAAACTTTCATACACTCCAGGATAGTGATATTCATTCTTCTGGATGTACTCCCAGTCTACCCATCTCATATCACACACAAATGGGCTTCTTGTCAAGCAACACTGTCTCATAGAAGTCCTGTTGTTCCTTAGTGTGAAACCTGTAGTCCACAACAGTTCTTCTCCTAATAGCATATGGATCAGACTCTCTCCATAGTTCAATCCTGCATCCTTCCTGATTTTCATGTTTTCTGCAACTGGATGTGCATCATTGTGGTCAGTTATCTTGGGTTTCAGCTTCCTTAGAACTTGAGTTTCATCTTCTTCAGCAGCTTCAGGCACTGGGGCCTTGTTCTTTTCCTCAGCAGAAATGTTTCTAGTGCTTCTCTTGGGCTTCTGAGCTGGAGCAGCTGCCTTGGGAGAAGCTTTGGGCTTAGATGGAGCAGCCCCTGATTTGATTGCATCTCCCATGAGCTTTTGAGCTTTGGGTGCTGGTGCAGCATCCTCTTCCTTTTCATCATCATCTTTCATAATAGATGATCTGCCAAGCACTCTGGCAGTGGTCTTCTTGACCCTTTCCTTCCTTTTCTTGCCTTCTCCAACTACCTCTTCAGATGGCTTGGAGGTTTCAGCAGTGGATGCTCTGGCCTTAGACATGGGACTCTCTTTGCTGGTGCCTTCTTATGCATCCCTGGCTTGACTGTAGCAGCTGAGCCATACTCCTTTTTCAACACCTTTTTCTTGGAGCTGACCTCTTCCTCAACAACCACATAATCCTCATCCTCTGAATCTAAGGTCTTCTTCTTTCTTTTTCTGGTGGCTGCCTTTGGCAAGTTACTTGGTGTGCTCTTGTTGCCATCATCAGATGAACTAGAGGGACTAGTGCCCTCACTCAGTTGAACCTACTCCTCAGACTTGTTCTGGCTATCACTTTGGTCAGACATCATGCAGGCAAACTGTCAGCAGACCCTGTGAATAGATTATAGATGAGGTAGAGTAGATGAGCATCACAAAGTACAGGAGTTTTGCAAAAAGGATGACTTAAAAACTTAGTTTTAGTTCTTCATAGAAAGCATTTCGGATCTACCAATTTGTAAACTCGGTGATACCGAAGCAGTTTTCGGGACCTAAACTAGTGAACTCGGTCAGATCGAGTCATAGTTTGGTGGCACCGAGACTGCTATGGTTTCACAAAGAATTGAATTCGGTCACACCAATTTGCAATTTTCGGTCAGACCAAAAACGCGTGTGCTCTGGCCTAAGCCAAAATCGGTGAGACCGATTTCTACAACTCGGTCGGTCCGAGATGAATTCGTCAGAGACCTAACCCTAAATTTTCATATCAAAACTAATCTACAGGATGTTTTCACTGGACAGGATGATTTCATTCGTGGCAAGAATCATGGCAAAGCAATGTGCTAAGAATCAGAGTTAAGGATTAGCACAATGATCAAGTTCGTACCCTAGTTCGGCGACGAACTTGCTATGGCAGCAAAAACGGTGAAGATTTCTGTTGACGGCGGAGGAGACCAGCGACGGGAGGTCACCGGCAACGAGAGGACGACCCGGAGACCCGAGGAGGCAGAGTAGGTTATGCGCGGGCGAGGAGGTTCGGAAAAATTTCGAAATTTTGGCCCGTTAGTATATATAACCTGACCCTGTCGGTGTGACCGAGTGGAATGACTCAGTGGCACCGAGATGCAAAACTGCAAGCAGTTACTGCAGCTCGGTGTGACCGAAAGGCTCTAATTGGTTGCACCGAGATTGAAAAACCTAGATCAACTTAGTGACTCAGTAGCATCGAAAAGGATGAATCGGTCAGACCGAGATGCACTAAGAGGTTTTGGAGGTTTAAGTCTATGACGAATTGGGAACTCCCAGTGCTCCTCACACAGAGTGGTTCGAATTTGACTTGTTCAAACTTTGTGATGTAGCATGAATAGAGTTTGAGACGAGAACAACATCGATAGCTAGAGGGAGTTCTTAGGCATTCTTGTCCATCCATTTGGCAAAAGAGAAAAAGGCCAAACAATCAAATCAACAAATGGATGTCCTCGAACGGGTAAATTATGCAACCAACATGCTCACACAATAAGATGGCAAATGAAATATGTGACAAAGCATGCACAAACACTCTAGCATCTATCAAGCAATTTGGCGATGACTAGGTCATCTATATATGAGTATATTGACTTAGGAGTCAAATGATAACATTTGATCATAGGTCATACTCATCGTTTAAGCACAAGTGGGGTTACCGCTTTTACATAAAGCATTGTTGTGTTCACACCATTAGAGTTGCTTTAGCTCAATCGGTTAGAGTAAAGCTCCCCCTAGATGTGATATCCTCCCTAAGAGGGATGAACTAACCTTGGGTTTTGTCGATGATGACTTCATGTAGGTGTTGAAGATGTAGATGCTCAATGTTGATGTAGATCCTTTGGAGCAATCCTTTGGAGTGAGTTGCACTTTCAATACCTACACGTGTTAGTCCCACAAGGAACAAACAAGGATATCCATAGACATAGAGTGATGCATACACAAGATGATGTCCATGAAAGCATTAGGTTACCTTGTCCGTTGTCTTACCAACAAGAGGGTTTGTGACTCGTTGAAATAGTGCAAGATATGGAAGTTGTTTGCACTTGTCCTCGCCAAAATGATAAGAGTGAACTATGTTGGTGGAGTCACCCTCAAGAACTCTCTAGTTCTTCTTCTTCTAGATCCACACCATCTTGATGGGAACCCTTGGAGTTGTAGTTGTACTTGATGAAGTAGAACTTGATGTGGTCTTGGGAACCCACTTGACCAAGGCCTTGGGTGCTTCTTCAAATGCATCAATCTCCTCTTGAAGCTTGTCCTTGCCTTTTTTCTTGTGGTCTTGTGGTGGAAGATCACCTTGAGCTTGTGTACCTTTGAAAGAAGTAGGATCATACTTCTCTTGTTGAGGAACAAACTTTGTCTTGGGGTATTGATCTTCTTCCCACTCAACTCCATTGGCATTGAACTTTCGTTCAAAACCAACACCTTGATTCTTCCGGTGTCTTCCTTGCTTGCGTACAATTTCATCAAATTGCTTACTCCCGGCAAGGCTCTTGTAAACACCTTTCTCTATAATTCCCTTCAATAAGCTATTTTCTTGCTCAAGTGTAACTTGGCTAATAGAATCATTAGTGGAATCAAGAGAACTACTAGAAGCAACAATATTGGATTTAGCATGATTTTTGTTACTACTAGATGAAGAATCTTTCTTGCTCTTGTTGCTAGATTTAACTTGTGGCATGTAAGTAGACAAGAGTAAACGCTTGGCAATGTAAGAAGAACTTTTCTTGCGAAGATCATCATTGATTGCCTTTAAAAACTCATGCTCTTGCTCAAGGTTGAGCTTTTCAAAGCGTAGCTTATCATGAGTCTTTAAAAGTTCTCGATGATTTTCCAAGGTAGTTTCATGAGCTAACTTAAGAGTGTTTAGTTCTTTACTTAGACGCTCAATCTCCTTCTTATCATCATCATTCGTTTTATCTTGATTAGCATGATTAATTGACGTTTCATCATAGTTTTCATCACTAGAGTTGTCAACAAGTAAATCATCATCACCTAGCAAATCATCTTCATCACTATTGAAATCAACATACTCGGGATGTGTTACCTTTGGACCTTTGGCCATGAAGCACCTTCCAATTCCTTCTTTTGGTGAGTAAAATATGTCGTAGGAGTTGGTTGACACAAGTGCTAGACCGGCAACACCTTCATCTCGAGTATATTCAGAGTCAGAGTGATAACTTCTTTCGGAGTGATTGTCGGAGTCGGAGCCGGATACCCATTCACCAACATGAGCCTGATGTCTTCTTTTTATGTAGCTCCTTGATGACTGATACGTCTCCAATGTATCTATAATTTTTGATTGCTGCATGCTATATTATCTAATGTTTTGGACATTATTGGGCTTTATTATCCACTTTTATATTATTTTTGGGACTAACCTATTAACCAGAGGCCCAGCCCAGAATTGCGGTTTTTTGCCTGTTTTAGGGTTTCGAAGAAAAGGAATATCAAACGGAGTCCAAACGGAATGAAACCTTTGGGAACGTGATTTTCTCACCGAATACAACTCAGGAGACTTGGACACTACATCAAGCCAATCAACAGGAGGCCACGAGGTAGGGGGCGCGCCTGCCCCCCCCCAGGCGCGCCCTCCACCCTCGTGGGCCCCTGTTGCTCCATCGACGTATTTCTTCCTCCTATATATACCCACGTACCCCCAAACAATTAGATACGGAGCCAAAACCCTAATTCACCGCCGTAACTTTCTGTATCCACGAGATCCCATCTTGGGGCCTGTTCCGGAGCTCCGTCGGAGGGGGCATCGATCACGGAGGGCTTCTACATCAATACCATAGCCTCTCCGATGAAGTGTTAGTAGATTACTTCAGACCTACGGGTCCATAGTTAGTAGCTAGATGGCTTCTTCTCTCTTTTTGGATCTCAATACAATGTTCCCCCCTCTCTTGTGGAGATCTATTCGATGTATTCTTCTTTTTGCGGTGTGTTTGTTGAGACCGATGAATTGTGGGTTTATGATCAAGTCTATCTATGAATAATATTTGAATCTTCTCTGAATTCTTTTATGTATGATTGGTTATCTTTGCAAGTCTCTTCGAATTATCAGTTTGGTTTGGCCTACTAGATTGATCTTTCTTGCAATGGGAGAAGTGCTTAGCTTTGGGTTCAATCTTGCGGTGTCCTTTCCCGGTGACAGTAAGGGCAGCAAGGCACGTATTGTATTGTTGCCATCGAGGATAACAAGATGGGGTTTTCTTCATATTGCATGAGTCTATCCCTCTACATCATGTCATCTTGCTTAAGGCGTTACTCTGTTTTTAACTTAATACTCTAGATGCATGCTGGATAGCGGTCGATGAGTGGAGTAATAGTAGTAGATGCAGGCAGGAGTCGGTCTACTTGTCTCGGACGTGATGCCTATATACATGATCATACCTAGATATTCTCATAACTATGCTCAATTCTGTCAATTGCTCAACAGTAATTTGTTCACCCACCGTAGAATACTTATGCTCTCGAGAGAAGCCACTAGTGAAACCTATGGCCCCCGGGTCTATCTTTATCATATCAATCTCCTACTACTTAGTTATTTACTTTGCTATTTACTTTGCCTTTATTTTACTTTGCATCTTTATCATAAAAATACCAAAAATATTATCTTATCATATCTATCAGATCTCACTCTCGTAAGTGGCCCTATAGGGATTGACAACCCCTATTTGCGTTGGTTGCGAGGATTTATTTGTTTTGTGCAGGTACGAGGGACTTGCGTGTAGCCTCCTACTGGATTGATACCTTGGTTCTCAAAAACTGAGGGAAATACTTACGCTACTTTGCTGCATCATCCCTTCCTCTTCAGGGAAAACCAACGCAGTGCTAAAAGAGGTAGCAAGAAGGATTTCTGGCGCCGTTGCCGGGGAGGTCTACGCAAAAGTCAACATACCAAGTACCCATCACATACCCTTATCTCCCGCATTACATTATTTGCCATTTGCCTCTCGTTTTCCTCTCCCCCCAATTCACCCTTGCCGTTTTATTTGCCCTCTCTCTCTATCCTCCCTCTCTTTCTCTATTTGCCCTTTTTGTCCGCTTGCTTTTTGTTTGCTTGTGTGTTAGTTTGCTTGTTTGTCGCGATGGCTCAAGATAATACTAAATTGTGTGACTTCACCAATACCAACAACAATGATTTTATTAGCACTCCGATTACTCCTCTTACCGATGTTGAATCTTGTGAAATTAATACTGCTCTGCTGAATCTTGTCATGAAAGATCCATTCTCCGGCCTTCCTAGTGAAGATGCCGCTACCCATCTAAATAGCTTCGTTGATTTATGTGACATGCAAAAGAAGAAAGATGTGGATAATGATATTGTTAAATTGAAGCTATTTCCTTTTTCGCTTAGAGATCGTGCTAAAGCTTGGTTTTCATCTTTGCTTAAAAATAGTATTGATTCATGGAACAAGTGCAAAGATGCTTTTATCTCTAAGTATTCTCCTCCCGCTAAGATCATCTCTCTTAGAAACGACATTATGAATTTTAAGCAACTTGATCATGAACATGTTGCACAAGCATGGGAGAGAATGAAATTAATGATACGTAATTTCCCTACTCATGGTTTAAATTTGTGGATGATTATACAAAATTTTTATGCCGAATTGAATTTTGCTTCTAGAAATCTTTTAGATTCGGCCGCGGGAGGCACTTTTATGGAAATCACTTTAGGAGAAGCTACCAAACTCCTAGATAATATTATGGTTAATTATTCTCAATGGCATACTGAAAGATCTACTAATAAAAAGGTGCATGCGATAGAAGAAATTAATGTTTTGAGTGGAAAGATGGATGAACTTATGAAATTATTTGCTAATAAGAGTGTTTCTTCTGATCCTAATGATATGCCCTTGTCTACTTTGATTGAGAATAATAATGAATCTATGGATGTGAATTTTGTTGGTAGGAACAATTTTGGTAACAACGCGTATAGAGGAAATTTCAATCCTAGGCCTTATCCTAGTAATTCCTCTAATAATTATGGTAATTCCTACAACAATTCTTATGGAAATTATAATAAGATGCCCTCTGATTTTGATTCTAATATTAAAGAATTTATTACTTTGCAAAAGAATTTTAATGCTATGATTGAAGAAAAATTGCTTAAGATTGATGATTTGGCTAGGAACGTTGATAGAATTGCTCTTGATGTTGATTCTTTGAAACTTAGATCTATTCCACCTAAGCATGATATCAATGAGTCTCTCAAAGCCATGAGAATTTCCATTGATGAGTGCAAAGAAAGAACCGCTAGGATGCGTGCTAAGAAAGATGCCTTTATAAAAGCGTGTTCTTCTAGTTCCTATGAAAATAATGATGAAGATCTAAAAGTTATTGATGTGTCCCCTATTAAATCTTTGTTTTGCAATATGAATCTTGATAATGATGGGACTGAATATGATCCACCTTTACCTAGAAGGCGTTCCAAGAATTCTGAATCTTTTGATCTTGATGCTAAATTTGATAAAAGTGGGATTGAAGAAATTAAAACCCTAGATGTTGCTAAACCCACTATTATGGATTTCAAGGAATTTAACTATGAAAATTGCTCTTTGATTGATTGTATTTCCTTGTTGCAATCCGTGCTAAATTCTCCTCATGCTTATAGTCAAAATAAAGCGTTTACTAAACATATCGTTGATGCCTTGATGCAATCTTATGAAGAAAAACTTGAATTGGAAGTTTCTATCCCTAGAAAACTTTATGATGAGTGGGAACCAACTATTAAAATTAAAATTAAAGATCATGAATGCTATGCTTTATGTGATTTGGGTGCTAGTGTTTCCACGATTCCAAAGACTTTGTGTGATTTGTTAGGTTTCCGTGATTTTGATGATTGCTCTCTAAACTTGCACCTTGCAGATTCCACTATTAAGAAACCTATGGGAAGAATTAATGATGTTCTTATTGTTGCAAATAGGAATTATGTGCCCATAGATTTTATTGTTCTTGACATAGATTGCAATCCTTCATGTCCTATTATTCTTGGTAGACCTTTCCTTAGAATGATTGGTGCAATTATTGATATGAAGGAAGGAAATATTAGATTTCAATTTCCGTTAAGGAAAGGCATGGAACACTTTCCTAGAAAGAAAATTAAATTACCTTATGAATCTATTATGTGAGCCACTTATGGATTGCCTACCAAAGATGGCAATACCTAGATCTATTCTTGCTTGTTATGCCTAGCTAGGGGCGTTAAACGATAGCGCTTGTTGGGAGGCAACTCAATTTTATTTTTATTCCTTGCTTTTTGCTCCTGCTTAGTAATAAATAATTTATTTAGCCTCTGTTCTGTTTGTGTTTTTGTGTTTAATTAGTGTTTGTGCCAAGTAGAACCGTTGGGAAGACTTGGGGAAAGTCTTGTTGAACTCGCTGTAAAAAACAGAAACTTTAGCGCTCACGAGAACTGCTGTCATTTTTATTTGGAAATTGCTATTTAGTTAATTTTTTTGCAGATGATTAATAGATAAATTCCTCACGTCCATAAATTTATTTTAGAATTTTTGGGTTCCAGATCTTGCGCTAGCTACTGATTACTACAGACTGTTCTGTTTTTGACAGATTCTGTTTTGCGTGTGTTGTTTGCTTATTTTGATGAATCTATGGCTAGTAAAATAGTTTATAAACCATAGAGAAGTTGGAATACAGTAGGTATAACACCCATATAAATAAACAATGAGTTCATTCCAGTACCTTGAAGTGGTCTTTTGTTTTCTTTCGCTAACGGAGCTCACGAGTTTTCTACTTTAAGTTTTGTGTTGTGAAGTTTTCAAGTTTTGGGTAAAGATTTGATGGATTATGGAACAAGGAGTGGAAAGAGCCTAAGCTTGGGGATGCCCATGGCACCCCAAGATAATCTAAGGACACCTAAAAGCCAAAGCTTGGGGATGCCCCGGAAGGCATCCCCTCTTTCGTCTACTTCTATCGGTAACTTTACTTGGAGCTATATTTTTATTTACCACATGATATGTGTTTTGCTTGGAGCGTCTTGTATGATTTGAGTCTTTGCTTATTATTTTACCACAATCATACTTGCTGTACACACCTTTTGAGAGAGCCATACATGATTTGGAATTTGTTAGAATACTCTATGTGCTTCGCTTATATCTTTTGAGTTATATAATTTTGCTCTAGTGCTTCACTTATATCTTTTAGAGCACGGTGGTGGATTTGTTTTATAGAAACTATTGATCTCTCATGCTTCACTTAGATTATTTTGAGTCTTAAATAGCATGGTAATTTGCTTAAAATCCTAATATGCTTGGTATGCAAGATTAATAATAAAAATTATCTTATGAGTGTGTTGAATACTATGATAAGTTTGATACTTGATAATTGTTTTGAGATATGGAGATGGTGATATTAAAGTAATGCTAGTTGAGTAGTTGTGAATTTGAGAAATACTTGTGTTGAAGTTTGTGATTCCCGTAGCATACACGTATGGTGAACCGTTATGTGATGAAGTCGGAGCATGATTTATTTTTTGATTGCCTTCCTTATGAGTGGCGGTCGGGGATGAGCGATGGTCTTTTCCTACCAATCTATCCCCCTAGGAGCATGCGCGTAATACTTTGCTTTGATAACTTGTAGATTTTTGCAATAAGTATAAGTTCTTTATGACTAATGTTGAGTCCATGGATTATACGCACTCTCATCCTTCCACCTTTGCTAGCCTCTCTAATATCGCGCACCTTTTGCCGGTATCATACACCCACCATATACCTTCCCCAAAACAGCCACCATGCCTACCTATTATGGCATTTCCATAGCCATTCCGAGATATATTGCCATGCAACTTTCCACCGTTCCGTTTATGACACACTCCATCATTGTCATATTGCTTAGCATGATCATGTAGTTGACATAGTATTTGTGGCAAAGCCACCGTTCATAATTCTTTCATACTTGTCACTCATGCATCATTGCATATCCCAGTACACCACCGGAGGCATTCATATAGAGTCATATCTTGTTCTAAGTATCGAGTTGTAATTATTGAGTTGTAAGAAAAATAGAAGTGTGATGATCATCATTATTAGAGCATTGTCCCTGTGAGGAAAGGATGATGGAGACTATGATTCCCCCACAAGTCGGGATGAGACTCCGGACGAAAAATAAATAAAAGAGGCCAAAGAAGCCCAAATAAAAAAAGAGAAAAGTCCCAAAAAAATAAAAAGGAAAAAATGAGAGAAAAAGAGAGAAGGGACAATGTTACTATCCTTTTACCACACTTGTGCTTCAAAGTAGCACCATGATCTTCATAGTAGAGAGTCTCTCATGTTATCACTTTCATATACTAGTGGGAATTTTTCATTATAGAACTTGGCTTGTATATTCCAATGATGGGCTTCCTCGAAATTGCCCTAGGTCTTCATGAGCAAGCAAGTTGGATGCACACCCACTTAGTTTCTTGTTGAGCTTTCATATACTTATAGCTCTAGTGCATCCATTGCATGGCAATCCCTACTCACTCACATTGATATCTATTGATGGGCATCTCCATAGCCCGTTGATATGCCTAGTTGATGTGAGACTATCTTCCCCTTTTTTGTCTTCTCCACAACCACCACTCTATTCCACCTATAGTGCTATATCCATGGCTCACGCTCATGTATTGCGTGAAGATTGAAAAAGTTTTGAGAATGTCAAAAGTATGAAACAATTGCTTGGCTTGTCATCGGGGTTGTGCATGATTTAAATATTTTGTGTGGTGAAGATAGAGCATAGCCAGACTATATGATTTTGTAGGGATAACTTTCTTTAGCCATGTTATTTTGAGAAGACATAATTGCTTTGTTAGTATGCTTGAAGTATTATTATTTTCTATGTCAATATGAACTTTTGTCTTGAATCTTTCGGATCTGAATATTCATACCACAATTAAGAAGAATTACATTAAAATTATGCCAAGTAGCACTCCGCATCAAAAATTCTGTTTTTATCATTTACCTACTCGAGGACGAGCAGGAATTAAGCTTGGGGATGCTTGATACGTCTCCAACGTATCTATAATTTTTGATTGCTCCATGCTATATTATCTACTGTTTTGGACATTATTGGGCTTTATTATCCACTTTTATATTATTTTTGGGACTAACCTATTAACCAGAGGCCCAGCCCAGAATTACTGTTTTTTGCCTGTTTTAGGGTTTCGAAGAAAAGGAATATCAAACGGAGTCCAAATGGAATGAAACTTCGGGAACGTGATTTTCTCACCGAATACAACTCAGGAGACTTGGACCCTACGTCAAGCCAATCAACAGGAGGCCATGAGGTAGGGGGCGCGCCTGCCCCCCCAGGCGCGCCCTCCACCCTCGTGGGCCCCCTGTTGCTCCACCGACGTACTTCTTCCTCCTATATATACCCACGTACCCCCAAACGATCAGATACGGAGCCAAAACCCTAATTCCACCGCCGTAACTTTCTGTATCCACGAGATCCCATCTTGGGGCCTGTTCCGGAGCTCCGCCGGAGGGGGCATCGATCACGGAGGGCTTCTACATCAACACCATAGCCTCTCCGATGAAGTGTGAGTAGTTTACTTCAGACCTACGGGTCCATAGTTAGTAGCTAGATGGCTTCTTCTCTCTTTTTGGATCTCAATACAATGTTCTCCCCCTCTCTTGTGGAGATCTATTCGATGTAATCTTCTTTTTGCGGTGTGTTTGTTGAGACTGATGAATTGTGGGTTTATGATCAAGTCTATCTATGAATAATATTTGAATCTTCTCTGAATTCTTTTATGTATGATTGGTTATCTTTGCAAGTCTCTTCGAATTATCAGTTTGGTTTGGCCTACTAGATTGATATTTCTTGCAATGGGAGAAGTGCTTAGCTTTGGGTTCAATCTTGCGGTGTCCTTTCCCGGTGACAGTAAGGGCAGCAAGGCACGTATTGTATTGTTGCCATCGAGGATAACAAGATGGGGTTTTCTTCATATTGCATGAGTCTATCCCTCTACATCATGTCATCTTGCTTAAGGCGTTACTCTGTTTTTACTTAATACTCTAGATGCATGCTGGATAGCGGTCGATGAGTGGAGTAATAGTAGTAGATGCAGGCAGGAGTCGGTCTACTTGTCTCGGACGTGATGCCTATATAAATGATCATACCTAGATATTCTCATAACTATGCTCAATTCTGTCAATTGCTCAACAGTAATTTGTTCACCCACCGTAGAATACTTATGCTCTCGAGAGAAGCCACTAGTGAAACCTATGCCCCCGGGTCTATCTTTATCATATCAATCTCCTACTACTTAGTTATTTACTTTGCTATTTTACTTTGCCTTTATTTTACTTTGCATCTTTATCATAAAAATACCAAAAATATTATCTTTATCATATCTATCAGATCTCACTCTCGTAAGTGGCCCTATAGGGATTGACAACTCCTATTTGCGTTGGTTGCGAGGATTTATTTGTTTTGTGTAGGTACGAGGGACTTGTGTGTAGCCTCCTACTGGATTGATACCTTGGTTCTCAAAAACTGAGGGAAATACTTATGCTACTTTGCTGCATCATCCCTTCCTCTTTGGGGAAAACCAACGCAGTGCTAAAAGAGGTAGCAATGACTTTTCTTTCCTTTCCGAATCCTTGCTTCTCCGAGAGGGTTTTCGTTCATAACGATCATCTCTACTCCTCCTTTCTCTTGGTGGTGATTCTTCTCTTCTACTTCTTCTTTTGGGAGATTCTTCTCTTCTTTTGTAGGGAGCCGTACACTCATTAGAGTAGTGTCCGGGTCTTCCACAATTGTAGCAATTACGCTCACGACTAGAAGATCTTTTGTCATTGTAGGACCTTGACTTGGAACTTCTTTCTTTGCTTCTACTCTTGTAGAACTTGTTGAAGTTCTTTACCATTAGGCTCAATTCTTCATTGAAGGTTTGTTTCTCTCTTGATGATGTGGGAGCATCACATGAGGCTTTGTAAGCACCACTTGACTTGTTGTGAAGCTCTTCCTTATCCTTGAGTGACATCTCATGAGCAACAATTCTTCCAGTGCCTTCCGTTGGCTTGACATCTTTGTAATTGGGCATCATTTGGATCAATGTGCAGATGGTGTCATATTTTCCATCCAAGGCTCTTAGGATCTTCTTGATGATGAATTTGTCGGTCATCTCTTCACTTCCTATGCCAACAATCTCATCTGTGATGAGAGCAAGCCTAGAATACATTTCAGCGACACCTTCACCATCCTTCATTTTGAACTTGTCAAGTTGACTTTGAAGCACATCCAATTTGGATTCCTTGACAGAGTCAGTACCTTCATGCATATCAATCAAAGTATCCCAAATTTCCTTTGCATTCTCAAGACGGCTGATTTTGTTGAATTCTTGGGGGCACAATCTGTTGAAGAGAATATCACAAGCTTGAGCATTGTATTGTAGCATCTTCAACTCTTCCGTGGTAGCTTCACAGTTTGGTTCTCTCCCATCAAAGAATTCACCTTGCAAGCCAATACACACAATAGCCCAAATGGCGGGGTTATGTCCAAGAATATGCATTTTCATCTTATGCTTCCAACTAGCAAAATTTGTACCATCAAAGTAAGGACCTCTATGGTGGTAATTTCCCTCGCTAGACGCCATACTCTCCTAGGTTGTGAAACCAAGGCTATGACCACCCAAATCTATGGAAATCAAAGCAAATGGAGACCAAAGCTCTGATACCACTTGTAGGATTGGAAGTATGTCTAGGGGGGGTGATTAGACTACTTGACCAACTAAAAATCTAGCCTTTTCCCAATTTTAGTTCTTGGCAGATTTTAGTAACATAGCACAAGTCAAGCAATCAACCTACACATGCAATTCTAAGAGTATAGTAGTGAAATGTAAAACAATTGCATATGAAGGTAAAGGGATGAGTTTGAGGGAGCAAATGCAATGTTGACACGGAGATTTTTTTCCGTGGTTCCGGTAGGTGGTGCTATCGTACATCCACATTGATGGAGAGTTCAACCCACGAAGGGTAACGGTTGCGCGAGTCCACGGAGGTCTCCACCCACGAAGGGTCCACGAAGAAGCAACCTTGTCTATACCACCATGGCCGTCGCCCACGAAGGACTTGCCTCACTAGGGTAGATCTTCACGAAGTAGGAGATCTCCTTGCCCTTACAAACTCCTTGGTTCAACTCCACAATCTTGTCGGAGGCTCCCAAGTAACACCTAGCGAATCTAGGAGACACCACTCTCCAAGAAGTAACAAATGGTGTGTTGATGATGAACTCCTTGCTCTTGTGCTTCAAATGATAGTTTCCCCAACACTCAACTCTCTCTCATAGGATTGGATTTGGTAGAAAGAAGATTTGAGTGGAAAGCAACTTGGGGAAGGCTCGAGATCAAGATTTATGTGGTTGGAATGGAATATCTTGACCTCAACACAAGTGTAGGTGGTTCTCTCTCAGAAAATATGTATTGGAAGTGTAGGCATGTTCTGATGGCTCTCTCCTCGAATGAAGAGTGGGTGGAGGGGTATAAATAGCCTCCACACAAAATCTAACCGTTAGACACAAATCACCAGACTCGGTGGGACCGAATCATGAAACTCGGTCAGACCGATTTAGTTAAAAATGTGAACGTTAGGATTCTCGGTGGGACCGACATGTCAACTCGGTGGGACCGATTTCATTATGGTTAGGGCATAACGTAATCTCGGTGAGACCGATTACACAAACTCGGTGAGACCGATTTTGGTAATGGACTAACAGAGAGTTGGTCAGGCAAACTCGGTGGGACCGATTCGCTCATCTCAGTTGGACCAAAGTGTTACGAAAGGGAAACAAAGAGTTTACATTGCAATCTCGGTGGGACCGATCGCTCATCTCAGTTTGACCGAAACGTTATGAAGGGAAACAGAGAGATTACAATCCCATCTCGTTGAGACCGAGATCCCTATCGGTGAGACCGAAAAGACTATGGTTTGTGGAAGTGGCTATGACAACTGAACTCGGTGGCGCCGGATAGAAAAATTTCGGTGGGGCCGAGTTTGACTTTTGGTTTGGGACATATGTGGATGTGAGAAAGTAGTTGAGGGTTTTGGAGCATATCACTAAGCACTTTGAGCAAGCAATCCATTAGGCAACACCTCATCCCCTCTTAATAGTATTGGATTTTCCTATGGACTCAATGTGATCTTGGATCACTTAAAATGAAAATATGTAGAGTCCTGAGCTTTGAGCTTGAGCCAATTCTTTGTCCTTAGCATTTTGAGGGGTCCACTTTTCTCATCCATGCCATGCCAATCATTGAGCTTTCCTGAAATGTTTACCTTGAAATAGCATTAGCTCAATGAACTATATGTTGTTAGGAATTACCAAAACCACCCAGGGATAGTTGCACGTTCAACTACTCTTCGTAAGCCATTGTAAGAGTGGACAAAATGGTGAAGGAGGAGATAGGGGAGCGGTGGAGGTGTGCCATTCTTGGCCGGCGTTTGGCCTCGTTTAATAGGAGATTAAATAGATGGCGGACGGGAGGTTCTCGGCCGAAGTTGCGTTTAATGCCAGCTCGGTCATGAACGGACGTGTGTCCAGAGTGGGTTTCTCGGCTTCCACACGGGCGGGTTTCATGGTGGCGTTTGAATGCGGCAAGGAGGCGTGTTCAGTCGGGCGTGCAGCGAGTGGCGCCCTTGACTCTGACGTAGGACGCCACACCGTTCTTCCACTGATGTGTGGGCTCTTTGGGTACATGGCCTGCATGTCAGTGACCCAACGCAGGTAGTGCACAGCAGAGGAACCTTTGGTGGGCCAGGGCGGTCAGAAGCGGGCATTTCATAAACTGATGATTGTTCATTGAGTGTGACGTCATTCTTTTTCATGTAGATAAGCCTACTATGTTGCTAGCCCGTTCGATACGTTGTGATTCATAAAGACCGCTGCAAACATTAATGTCCTGCTTATCACAGATAATATTGATTAATACCCGTAACAATCCATGTTCTTAACAAAGGGTGCATGCACGTATAGGTTGAGCGTGTGTCTTGCGCCGTGTGCTGTGTGCATGCAGGCGTGCGAGTGTTGCGTGCGTGCAAGGGTACGTTTTAGTGTTGCATGCATGTTTGTGTACGTGCGTGTGTTCGTGAGTGCATGTGTACGTGTGAGTGTTGCACGCCTGCATGCGTGCGTGTGTTCGTTATGTGTATGTGTTAGTGTTGCATGCCTGCATACGTGCGTGTCTTGCGTGCGTGCATGTGTACGTGCGGGGTGAAGCTACACATTAGTCGACTTACTTTTTCACCTCTGGTCATTAGATTTTCCAGCCATTGGATACGAAATCAAGGGCCTGCAGTTTATCATCAAACTCCACCCCCTGAGCCGCCAGCCACCGTCGCCCGCGGCCGGCCCGCGCCGCGCCGCCGCCCCCGGCCCCAAAACCACTCCCCACCGCCGGTCTGCCGCCGCACTGGCCATCCCTCTAGCCCCCCCCCCATGCCAAGCTTTTTCTCCAGCGATCCCCACCCCACCGCCCAATCAACTCGCTCCCATCGCCGGCGACTGCCAACCAGAGGTCTCACGACTTGGAGTACCCACCGACCACTAATTTATTACCATTTCTGTCCTTCATATACGCGCTGATGGGTGGGCCCTATGGTAATGTGCGCTTCTGAATGTGGACTGTTTGACTGGTCAATTGATCGTGTCATCAACAAATTACGGAGCTGTATGGTGAGCTAGTGACCGTATGACCAGCCTAAAATGTATTTTATTAACACAGTACATACTCAAACTACCATTTTTTTTCTTTCATATACGGGCTGACAGGTGGGCCCCACGGTTACGCACCTCGATGGTGCAACACTACTTGCGCCACGTGGAACGTTTGACTGGTCAATTGATTGTGTCATCAACAAAATACAGAGTTGTACGGGTGAGCCAGTGACCATATAATCATGACATGTATTTTTTAACACGGTACAGACGCAAGGGCTTATATGTATATATATGCGCAAGAACTCACCGCTATAAGCGCACACATGCACACCCTACCCCTATGAGCACCTTCGAGAGAGTGAGCTAGCATATGATCTTGAGATTTTTTACGAAGTCACCATAGGTGCCTCGTAGTCAAGTGGAACGTCTTGTCCCAGTGAACTCACATCGCCGGAAAATACTGAAATTAACCCAGGATAAATGCGAGCACCGGGACTTTAACCCTGGTGGGCTCGAGAAACTACTGTCCTCCTAACCATCCAACCACATGTTGGTTAGCATGACATAATTTATGTGGTGGACGTGATGAGCTTATTCTGAAGTCCAGTGACCATATCGTGCTTTCGCTTCAAATACAATGACCGTAAGTGTCGTCAACAAAATACGGAGCACACATCAAATGCAAAGTCCGTCAGTGTCATCAAGAAAATACGGAGATGTATCGTGCGCTAGATAATGTATGATCACCACGAGAATGTATACGATGACCGTAATGAGCATATTCTGAACTCCAGTGACCGTATAGTGCTTTAGCTTGAAATACAGTGACCGTCATGCGTGAATGTGTCATGGGCATGCATACTTTTAGAGGGCCGAGAGATAGTTTGTGTGCGTATGTGAAAGTGGTGTAGAAAGAGGGGATGTCTGGTGGAGACAAGGAGAGATATGCCCTTCGTTTCTCTTTCCCGTGACTAATATTTTAGGAGAATATATAAACATTCACAATGCAGAACAAATATTTTTGGATGCACCATGCAATTAACTTTCATGTATAACATTGTACTATTGTATATGCTTATTTTCTTAGTGGCTGATTGCGTGTGTGGTGTGGTGGGCACATCATTTCTAGTTGTGGTGGGTCAACATGAGGACTCATGGGTCGGTTCCATCCTACGCCACATAGGTTGGATCGAGACGCATTATACGAAGACCGATGTGGAGAACTCGGCGTACAACACGAAGCTAGCTACCAGAGTCGCGGAGGACTCTATCCCCACTGGTGATAAGCCGACTATATATGATTTGTAACCCTAGGCCCCAGTATGTTATAGAAGCTTGGGGGCTAGTTCGTCGATAGTATACACACACGCACAATGCCTGGTATTCATGTGTACTTTGTACACACCCCTATCACTAATATATAGTACCAGGAGTAGGCTTTTTCCTCAACTGCAATGGTCTGAACTGGGTAAAACTTTGCCTCGTATTACCATCCAGCCTAACAGTCAGGGATATCCTATCGAATGATATGATGGAATCATATCTGCCAACTACTAAGAGAGGTGTGTCTAGGGGGGGGGCAATGTGTGCGAGAGAGGCCTAAAGATAATGTGTGTGCGGGAGACACGTAGGCACATATATATATGTGTGTATAGAGGGCTAGTAGAGACCGTGCGTGTGTATATATGCATGTGAGAGAAATAGTGTTTTCCAACTGAGATTAGTGAAAAAAGTGGTACATAGTAATCAGAAAGAGAGAGATAGATACAGAGAGAGCATGTGCGTGAGACTCCCCGACACCCCGGTAGAGATTGTGAGCATGTGTGAAAGAGAAATGCCGATGCATATAAAGTGTGTGCACTTATGTGGTAGATAGAGAGATATATAGCGCGTTTTTGAGAACAGGCCGAGGCATAGTGCATCTACGTGTAAAAGGCGGTTCTACACATTAAATTAAAATATAAATGGCATTATTATTTTTGGATGAGATCATGAATTTTGCAAATTGCGTATGGATGAAAATCGTTCTATCAGACACCCATACTCTATTGAATTCTAGCATGTGCATGTGTTTATTTCATATTATCGATCCATAGAGTGAGAGCGGTTTGAAATACAGGCAATGGATGCTTTTGCAATTCATATATAAACATTAATTAGTGCACTCCATGTTGTTAGTGTGAAGCACTTTATACATTTGTCACTTGCATGGATACATTCCAAAATTGCTAGCTACGAAATAGAATACATGCCGAATTCAACATAAAGAGGGTTTCGAAGATTAAAATTCATAGGAAGTGCATTCATCTATTTGAACCCGAGATAATGGCATTTGTAAATCAAATGTAAAAGGGGCATCAATCTTTGTTGTGCATTTGAACATGCTATATATATATTCATATGCATGTCTAACTTTTTTTTGCAACCAAGGAGATTATATCTGGAACCATGCATGGACTGAGGTAAGTTGCATATTTTTAATATATACTCGTGTACAATGTATATTCAAATGTACCACCTCCATTCCAAAATAATCATAGCTTTAGGATTTTTAAGAGTAAAGATTTGTGAAGTTTGACAAATCCTGAATGTTCAATTCAAGAGAACCGAAAACGTTAATGCTTCTGCTCCCAAATATTGAACGTAGCGCCAAATAGGCCTCTAGTCACCCAAAACTGCGCGAGACTAATGTTTGGTGGTAGGAAATTACTGTCCTGACTCGCCCGTGTAGACTATTGGCCCAATGTCCAAAGGTCTAAACCGGGGTAGGTTTGTAACTTCACCAGGACGCTAGTCTCAACCGCCCCCGAGAGGCATTCATACGCCGTGGGCGCCTAAACACCCATGCGCTTGGCCGAAATCTATCCCGCCCACATTTGGGACACCTGAGATTACTGTCCTACCCCCAACCCGCAATATGTCCGAAATTTTAGATGAGGGCAAAGTTTGTAACTTTCCCCAAATTTCAAACAAGCGCGTCCCAAACCGAGACATAGTTCCCCCTTAGTTCCCCGCCTCCCTCCGTTTCCCCATTCATACTCCGTGGGCGCCAAAACACCCTCTCCACCAGCCGCGAAACCCCAGCCTCCTCCGTCCTCCACCCTACAACGCCCAATCCACCACCGTCCTCCTCCATCACGCCGGAGCCGGTACCCCGACATCGTCATCCAACGCAACCACAACCGCAACGCCCTCAAGGACTTAGTAGCTGAAGCCGAGGTAGAGCTGCCTCCACGACGCCGACGTGCGCCATACCAGAACTACTCCGACCACGTTGTCCTGTGCCTCATTGCTGCCGCTCCACTGTCGCAACCGTCCACCCCACCGGAGCTGTTCCCCCTACGCCGTCGTTCGCCGCTCGGATCTGCTTCCCCACCGCCAATAGACAGCCACCACACCACACTCAACAACTTGGCCATGGGTTCGTCCAAGGCTGCACTATCCTCCACAACTTCTCGTTTCAAGCGGACCACAAGAAGATCGTTGGAAAAACAAAAGCAGGACACAACACTGCTAGCAGAAACAGGTACTCCTCTTCCCTTATTCGTGCAAACCTTGCATCTCTACTCACACCGTATTCATCCCACGAAAGAAACTAGTTGAGCGCTTCTTACTGCATCTTCTTCATGATACTAAATGCACAAGGTTTCCTCCCTTTACTATTTCACCTTTGCTAGAGGTCAGTAGCCTACCTGGATTTCAATTCAGGGTCAGTCGAACTGCAATTAAAAGAAGCAGCACCCGCTTAGGCGCGCGAAGCACCTAGTCCGCCTATTCGCTGGGGAAGCGGCGCATCGGTGTCTATCATAGGGGTGTGGGGCGCAGGAGCTGCTTGCGCCCGATCTGGAGGTCGACGGGGCTTGAATAGATGGCCGGGGGGCGGTGCCAAGCACGGCGGTGCGGTGAGGTCGAGGAGAGGGCGCAGGCAGGGGACTGGGCCGATGGTCGCTGCTGTTTCGAAGACTCTGACGCGCATGTTGTGAAAATGGACTGACCTATTTGTTTTCAGTCGAATGTTATTTTCATAGAATCCTGTAGTAATTTAGTGTGCCATGCATGTTGTAGAGCTATCATATGTCTCACGTCATTTATTTCTCATCGACCTGCTATCTGCCGGTCATTTATTTCAGACTCTGGCGCAGTGTTGATGAATGCTGAAAAGAAAAGACAGAAGTCACTCCAGTGTAATTCGAAGATAAGCACTAAGATTTTCAGCGCTCTAAAGGATGCAGTGTCAGCAGTTGGAGACAGTAAACGTAGCTCTGCAGTTGATGATCTCAATTTCCACACACAACCATCCCATGTGCTTGCTTTAACTTCGTGCTGTCAAATGTGGTTGCATGTTGCATATGGTGTCTAGCTTGTATTGCTTCCAATTTGGTTAAATTGCATCTGCTTACTTTACACATTATACCTTTGATAATGACATGCCTTCTTGTTTTTGATACATACTACATATGTCTATTAACCATGTTCGTACATCAAACTAATGCTCTTTTGTATCCCTCGTCAATCACTTATGATGAGACAGTCACCCGAGTGGGTTACTATGAGATGCCATACTCGTTTAAAGAGTGCAGTGTCATCCTCCCCACATGATTCTCAAGAAATAGCAAGGCTAAATGAAGATAGTCAACGTAGCTCTCTAGTTGATGACCGCAATTCCCCCACACCACCATCACAGGTTCTTGCTCTAACTTCGTAGTGTGATATGTGGTTGCATGTTGCATACGGTGTCTAGCTTGTAATGCTTCTAATTAGGGTAAATTGCATCTGCTTAGTTTACACATTATACCTGTGAATATGACATGCCTTCCTATTTTTGGTACACACTACATTTATGTGTTAACCTTGTTCTTACATGAAACTACCTCTCTTCTGTATCCTGCATCAATCACTTATGATGAGTCACCTTTATTTGTTGCATATTGCATATTATTTCTAGCCTGTTGCCATGTATTGCTTCTAATTTGGTCAAATACATTTGTTAGGGCACCCTTTTAATTTGGTAGAGTGATATTGGTTTCATCTTTCATATGGTTTCTAGCTTGCATTGATTCTAACAAGTTCAAGCACCTTGTGCTTAGTTTACACTTTATACATCATACATGTCAATATGTCACGCCGTCCTGTTTTTCATACATATTCCATCCTCCTATCATGCGGCTGCCTTACATGAAAGTAGTGTTCGTCAGTATCATGCATCAATGAGTTCTGAAGAGCAAATTTTATTCCTTTTTCTTGTGGGTTTTAATTGGCAAGGCAAAATCAAGAAAGAGGAAGGAAAAGAGTAAGGAAGGCGATGATGGTGGTCCTCTGCAGCAACATAAACGAAGCATCTGTACCAATTCTCCTTGTACTGATAGTGCATTACAAGGTCCAAGTCTCCGCTCCCCTACTCCACCATCCAAGGTGCTTGCTCTAACTTGGCAGTGTGATATCTGGTTGCATGTTGCATATGGTGTCTAGCTTGTATTGCTCCTAATTAGTGTAAACTGCATCTGCTTAGATTTCACGTAATACGTGTGAATATGACACTCTTTCCTGTTTTTGGTACATACTATATCTGTCTATCACACCATGTTCTTACATGAAACTAATCTTCTTGTGTACCCTACATCAGTCACTTATGATGGAACACCTTTAAGTTAGTAGTGTGATATTGGTTTGCATCTTGAATATGATTTCTAGCATGTATTGCTTCTAGTTTGATGAATGCCACCTATGACGAGACAGTTTTAACTTGGCAGAGTGATATTGATTGCACCTTTCATATGGTGTCTAGTTTGCAGTGCTTCTAATTTGTTGAAGTGCCTTGTTCTTAGTTACCACATCATAGGTGTGAATATGTCAAGCCGTCCATTTTTTTGTACATATTCCATCCTCGTATCATGACTTTGCCTTTCACTAGAGTAGTGTTCGTCAGTATCATGCATGAATGAGTTCTGAAGAGCGAATTATATTCCTTTTTCCTGTCGGTTTGACCTCAGAATGCAAAATCAATAAAGCTGAAGGAAATTGGCAAGGCATTGGATGATGGTGGTCCTTCCGAGCAACTGAAAAAGGAGGTTCTCTATAGATTCTACCCCGCCATCCTCCGAACAAGATTCGTAAGACAACGCAAGGCTAGATAGTCAACGTAGCTGTGTAGATGATGAGCACATCTCCCCTACTCCACCATCACATGTGCTTGCTCTAACTTGGCACTATTATATGTGGTTGCATGTTGCGTATGATGTCTAGCTTGTATTGCTTCTAACTTTGTTGAATTGCATCTGCTTACTTTACACATAATGCCTGTGAATATGACACGTGTTCCTGTTTCTAGAACATACGTGTACATGATGAGCACATCTCCCCTACTCCACCATCATAGGTGCTTGCTCTAACCTGACACTATTATATGTGGTTGCGTGTTGCGTATGATGTCTAGCTTGTATTGCTTCTAACTTTGTTGAATTAAATCTGCTTACTTTACACATAATGCCTGTGAATATGACACGTGTTCCTGTTTCTAGAACATACGTGTACATGATGAGCACATCTCCCCTACTCCACCATCACAGGTGCTTGCTCTAACTTGGAACTATTATATGTGGTTGCGTTTTCCGTATGATGTCTAGTTTGTATTGCTTCTGATTATGTTGAATTGCATCTGCGTAGCTTACAACTTATACCTGCAATGATCACTTACCCATAAGACACATTTAACTTGGGATTGTGATATAGGTTGCATCTTGCATTGTCTTCTAGCTAGTACTGCTTCTAATTTCTTGAAATGGCACTTACGACGAGACACTTTTTACCTGATAGAGTGATATTGGTTGCATGTTCATATGGTGCCTAGCTTTCATTTCTTCTAATTTTGTTGAAATGCCTTCCGCTTACTGTTTTTTCATACATATTCCATCCTCCTATCGTACGTGTGAATATGAAACGCTGTCTTTTTTTGTATATATTCCATCCTCCTATCCTGCGCTTGCCTTACATCAAAGTAGTGTTCGTATGTATCATGCATCAACCAGTTATGCAGAGCTAATTTTATTCATCTTCTTGTGGTTTTGACTTCATAAGGCAATATCAGAAAATAGGAAGGAAAAGAGTAAGTTAGGGGATGTTGGTGGTCCTCCGCACCGACGCAAACAGAGACTCTCTAGATTTGCCACTGCTACTGCTAATGAAGTTGAAGTCCCAAGTCTACATGATGAGTTCATCTCCCGTACTCCACCATCGCAGGTGCTTGCTCTAAGTTGACAGTGTGATAATTGGTTTCATGTTGCATATGTTGTCTAGCCTGTATTTCTTCTATTTTGATTAAATTGCGCCTGCTGAGTTCATACGTTATACATGTGCATATGACATGGCGTTCTGTGTCTAGAATACACTGCATCTATCTATCATACCATGTTCTTACATCAAAGTACTGCTGTTGTGTATCCCGCATCAGTCACTCATGATTGGACACTTTTAACATGGCAGTTTGATAGTGGTTGCATCTTGCATTGATTTCTATGTTGTACTGCTTCTAATTTTTCGAATTGCCACTTATGACAAGACACTTTTAACTTGGCAGAGTAATATTGGTTGCATCTTTCATATGGTGTCTAGCTTGCATTACTTCTATTTTCTTGAAAATCCTTCTGCTTAGTTTACACATCGTAGCTGTGAATATGTCATGCAGTCCTGTTTTTCTTACATATTCCATCCTCATACGGTTGTCTTACATCAAAGTATTGCTTGTCTGTATCATGCATCAATGAGTTCTGAAGAGCGATTTTATTCTTTTGTGTTGTGGGTATGGCTTGACATGGCAAAGTCAAAAAAGAGCAAGGAAAATAATATAGTAGGGAGTGGTGTTACTCGTCGGGTGAAACGGAAAAGGATCTGCCGTCCAGATTCTGCTGGTACTTATAGTGCAGTAGAAGGTCCAAGTCCACCGGCTAAATCTACAAACACAGTATCACCTGCTCCACCAGCTGCAGCATCCGCTTCAACTGTACCAGCATCTCAACGAGTTACTCGTTCGTTTGCTCCGGAACTGGCCAGTTCCCAAGCTGCCTTCACACCTAACACTACTTCCGAAGCACTGCTGACACAACAGGACTTGGCAAGATCAGATGAACCTCATGAGCATCAACACCAAGACGGTACCTGACCGAGTCAAGTTGCAGTTGCATGCTCCTTTATATGTACTCTCACAGTTTGATGTACACTAACACTTTCCATATTCGTTGTTGAACTAGCACCACGACGCAAGCGGAAACAGACATCAGGGATAATGCTTGACAGATTAACAAAATCTAAAGGAGGAAGAATGGAGATCCATTTTGAGGCAGGTTTAAAAAGGCCACGTGATGCTACAGAGTCAGCCAAGTTAGTATCAGAGGCAGCCGTTGCCGTTAGGTGTCATGCACGTATCCTCCCAACGTGGATCCAATACAGGAATGAGAAAGACAATACCCAGTTTAACTCCTTCATTGACCATTTATTCGTAAGTAATGTTATTCATCGCAATTAGTAATATTGTCTTGCTCTGTTCCATACTTTCTAGCTTCCTCCTAATAAGACTCACATTCTTTTTTCAACAGATGAGGTTCAAGTTGGATCCGAAAGATGATGCAACTAAACAAGCATGCACTCATGTTTTTCAGTCTGCTCTGCGACAGTATCGGTACCACCTTAGAAAATCTCACTTTGAAGGCAAGGCTAACAATGAAATCGCCCAAACATCTCAAGTGGAATATATTACAGATGAAGACTGGACAACCCTCGTTAAGCACTGGTCTGATCCAAAGTATCAGGTAGGCTATATGTATTTATCAGACCACATATTGAACTTGTATTTATGTATGTGCCTTACAAGTGTATCTTCTTCTAGGCTAACTGTTTGAAGAACAAGACCAACCGTTCTAAAGTGAAATTCCAACAGACAACAGGATCTCGTAGCTATATTGCACACTGCGAGGCTCTTGTAAATAGCTGCTACTTCCTTCTTTTTTCTGTGCCATATTATCGTATCTATATTGACTTGTTCCAAATACAGAGGAAAGCCTGTGCGGACCAAAAAGAACCTGAACCGAATGCAGTGCAAATCTTCAAGGATTGCCACACCAGCAAGATGAAGGGCATGAGCACACCAGTTCAAGCCGCTGTTGTAAGTCCTTACTCCTCCTGCCTTTGAACTGATTGGTATTGTGATGTGTTCATTTAACTACTTGGTTTGCAGCCAATGTCAGTTACTCTGTTCACTTTTATACACAGTTGTCTTAACGTATCATTTCACCTTACATGGTTTAAAAGAGATGAAGGATATTCTTTTGGTCTTGATCTGTATTCTAGTTGTTATGTTCACGTGCGCACACAATGATAAAATAGCCTGTTTGTTTTATATCTGTTTGCCCATGATATGAATGATGTCATACTATGTTCATCCTACTTTAAACCATGTCTCTTTATCCTTAGATGTCAACGAATGTGAGGAAATAGACAATACAGTAGGCATGCTACATGGACATATGTTCCGAAAGTGATTTTATTATGTAGTTGGCACTACAATACATGCTAATGTATTACAGTAGTTCACCAAAATAAGTTATGTATAAACGTGTAACCTACTTTGTTTGTTTTTGTCTCATTAGTAACTTATCTGGTACACTAATCTACAAGTTCAAACTTTCAGGAAGCTATGGAAAAAAATGATTGAACATCCACAACCCCCTGAAGGTGACGAGGCTACCACATGCACAATGTCACCTCTTGCTGCAGTGCGTCAGTATCTCTCCACTAACAGTGCAAAAAGCACCTTCCTGCGTAATTCTGGGTTGGTTGTCAAGGTAACCTCGTCCAAATCGCCTACTGAACAAAATCTTCCTGCTAGACAGAGTGATATATCTGTGCTCCAGACACAAGTCCAATCCCTAATGGATGTCGTTTTGGAAACAAGAATAGTGGTTGACAAATGTCGTCAAGATATGAATGGTTTTGAAACCAGACTATCAGACATTCACTTCGTTGTTCAAGAGCAATGGCGGAAAAAGGTGAAGATCGTGCTGCTCCATCAGATTCTACAGCCTGAAACATTAGCACTCAGGTCAAATGATCTGTGCTTCTATACATCTGATGGTGCTTTTATCTGCAAGGACTGTAAACTTTATACCAACAGGCCTTTTGTTGTATGGTTGGAATTTATTTTGTTGTGATACAACATTTATGATGCTGCCAAAGGCTGCAATAATTACGATGCTATTTTTGTATAGTGTAGGTTTATCTTAGTAATGTATTCGGCCGAAAGCTTCGTAGGAGCCCAACATGCCAACATTCGTCGGGCCCATTCCAATTGGGCTAAAAACGATTATGGGCCGAAATTTGCATGTAGCCCACTAAAAATATATGGGCCTAAATCAGCATAAGATTTCATATTTTTCTGGTAGGCCTGCGCCCATAGTGGGCCTTTAACAGGCCTAAACATAATTTGGGCCCTCGGTAACAATAGGCCGTTTACATGTGTAAATATCTTGAGCCCATAAAAACATGGGCCTTTAAAAGACCGAAAGTGAGATTGGGCCCTGATTGTGCCAAATAACCCACTGGTCTTAGCAGGCTGAAATGATGGCCCATTACAATGCAGATCTTTCACAGGCCGAAATTTGGACGGGCCGTAAATGCGCTGACCTAATACACGGGCCTTTAACAGGCCCGAAGTTCGGTCGGGCTAGATTATCATCATTTTCATATTGGCGTTATTGGGCCCGATGTGACGTTGGGCCACATATGGTCCATGGTTTTCGTCCGACGTTAATAGGTCGAAAATCACAATAGGCCGAAAGTGGCCCAAATCTATAGTGGGCCTCTAACAGGCCGAATGTCAGACATGGCCGAATATGACCCAAATCCTTCACGGTCGTTTATGGTTCAAAAGTTTCAATGGCCTGTAAATGGGCCCGAATGAAGCAGGACCTTTAACAGGCTAGAAATACATCGGGCCGTAATTCGACCCATATACTTAGCGGACTGTTAACGGGCCAGAAGTGACCATGGGCCGCGATGATGACAAGTTTAGGACAGGCCGTTGACAGGCCGATTTGACACTAGTCGTACGGGCCTTAACTGAGAATGTTGGGCCTTTAGTTGGGCCGGCCCATTATGGTCTGCAAAATCTTGTGGGCCTTTAGCTGGGCCGACCCATTATGATACGCAAAATCTCGTGGGCCTTTTGCTGGGCCGGCCCATTATGGACCGCAAAATCTTGTGGGCCTTTAGTTGGGCCGGCCCATTTAAACTTTATGGGCCACTTTTGAGCCGGTCCATGTGTCAACATATCATAGGCGCATCTTGCCCATTGGATGAGTGACACATGTGCCAACGCGGAGCTGACATGTGTTTCCGTCAGCCAATGAGAATTTTACACGTGGAAAATCCTCATTTGTCCGGGCTGTTAACGGGTTATCGGATCCAAAACCAGACCCGATAGCTTAACGGTGTTCCGTTACGGTGGATGCCACGTGTCGGTCACCCTTGACGAAAGCACTTCCGTGACGCGCGATTTATCGTCATGGAAGTGGACACTTCCGTGATGATAATTTTGGTAATGTCGTGGAACACTTCTGCGACAACACATGTATGACTATCTTGATTCTGTCATAAATTTGTCATGGATCTACATGCTTGACAGAAAACGTGACCTACTGTGACAAACACGTATCATCACGGAAGTGTATTTTTTGTAGTGACACAAGACTTCAACATCTCTAACAATCCTAACTGGTGAAATAGTGTCTCTATTGGCAAGCTTAATTGTAACATCAATTTCCTCTATCTCAGCAGGTGCAATATCATGCATAATTTCTTTGTATAAGGAATGATGTATTGCACTTGCACTAGCACCCATATCAAATAAGCCATGACAGAAATGATCCCCTATTTTTTTAAAAATAATAGACATACCTACAACATGTCTATGTTTATTTTTAGTGTCAGGTCTAGCAATTCTAGTAGCTTGATCACAGAAGTAAATAACATGCCCATCAATATTATCGGCCAAGAGATCTTTAACCATAGCAACACTAGGTTCAACTTTAATTTGCTCAGAGGGTGTAGGTGTTCTAGTATTACTCTTACGAACCACAGTTGAAGCTTTAGCATGATCCTTTATTCTAACAGGGAAATGTGGTTTGTCAATATAAGCAGTAAGAACAACATGATCAACATTATAAGTGATAGTCTTTTCTTCAACTTTAATAGGTGCAACTTATTTTAGTTCAATGGGAGGATTATATTTAAACCACTTCTCCTTAGGGAGATCAACATGAGTAGCAAAGGATTCACAGAAAGAAGCTACTATCTCAGAGTCAAGTCCATATTTAGTGCTAAATTCACGGAAAACATCGGTGTCCATAAAAGATTTAACACAATCAAACTTAGGTGTTATACCTGACTCCTTACCTTCGTCGAGATCCCAATCTTTAGAGTTGCGTTTAATTCTTTGCAATAAATCCCATTTGAATTCAATAGTCTTCATCAAAAAAGATCCAGTACAAGAAGTATCGAGCATGGTGCAATTATTGAGAGAAAGCCGAGCATTAAAAATTTGAATAATAATTTCTCTTGTGAGCTCATGATTGGGGCATGAATATAACATTGACTTAAGCCACCCCAAACTTGAGAGATGCTTTCTCCTTCGCGAGGCCAAAAATTATATATATAATTACGATCACGATGAACAAGATGCATAGGATAAAACTTCTGATGAAATTCCAATTTCAACCGGTTGTAGTTCTGTGATCCCATATCATCACATAGCCTAAACCATGTCAATGCCTTTCTCTTAAAATATAAAGGGAAGACCTTCTTCTTGATAACATCCTCGGGCATACCTGCAAGCTTAAATAATCCACAAACTTCATCCACATATATTAGGTGCAAATCGGGATGTAATGTTCCATCACCTGTGAAAGGATTAGCTAATAGTTTCTCTATCATACCCGAAGGAATTTCAAAGTAAACATTTTCAGTAGGTTCAGTAGGCTGAGGAGCAACTCTTTGCTCTACTGGTCGGGGAGAATATACCTCGAACAAGCCCCTCAAAGGATTATGTTCCATAGTAACAAGTGACAGTAAATTTCATCACACTATATAAAATTTTCCTTACCAAATTCCACCTACCAAAGGCGCTTCACTCCCCGGCAACAACGCCAGAAAGGGTCTTGATGACCCACAAGTGTATGGGATCTATCGTAGTCCTTTCGATAAGTAAGAGTGTCGAACCCAATGAGGAGTAGAAGGGAATGATAAGAAGTTTTCAGTAAGGTATTCTCTACAAGCACTGAAATTATCGGTAACAGATAGTTTTGTGATAAGGTAATTTGTAATAGGTAACAAGTAATAAAAGTAAATAAGGTGTAGCAAGATGGCCCAATCCTTTTTGTAGCGAAGTACAAGCCTGGAAAAACTCTTATATAAAGGAAAACGCTCCCGATGACACATGGGAATTATCGTCAAGCTAGTTTTCATCACGCTCATATGATTCGCGTTCGGTACTTTGGTAATTTGATATGTGGGTGGACCGGTGCTTGGGTACTTCCCTTTCTTGGACAAGCATCCCACTTATGATTAACCCCTCTTGCGAACATCCGCAACTACAAAAGAAGTATTAAGGTAAACCTAACCATAGCATGAAACATATGGATCCAAATCAGCCCCTTACGAAGCAACACATAAACTAGGGTTTAAGCTTCTGTCACTCTAGCAACCCATCATCTACTTATTACTTCCCAATGCCTTCCTCTAGGCCCAAACAATGGTGAAGTGTCATTTAGTCAACGTTCACATGACACCACTAGAGGAGAGACAACATATATCGAACGAATACCAAATTCACATGACTACTTATAGCAAGACTTCTCCCATATCCTTAGGAACAAACGTAACTACTCACAAATCATATTCATGTTCATAATCAGATGAATATTAATATGCATAAATGATATGAACATATGATCTTCCACCGAATAAACCAACTAGCATCAACTACAAGGAGCAATCAACACTACTAGTAACCCACAGGTACCAATCTGAGGTTTTGAGACAAAGATTGGATACAAGAGATGAACTAGGGTTTGAGATGAGATGGTGCTGGTGAAGATGTTGATGGAGATTGACCCCCTCCCAATGAGAGGATCGATCGTGATGACGATGGTGATGATTTCTCCCTCCCAGAGGGAAGTTTCCCTGGCAGAACAGCTCCGCCGGAGCCCTAGATTGCTTCCGCCAAGGTTCCTGCCTCGTGGCAGCGGAGTATTGTCCCATGAGCTTGCTTAAGATTTTTTTCCCAGACGAAAGACCTCATATAGCAGAAGATGAGCACCGGAGGCCTGCCAGGGGGCCCACGAGGCAGGGGGGCGTGCCCAGGGGGGTAGGGCGCGCCCCCACCCTCGTGGATGGTGGGTGGCCCCCCTCTGGTGCTTCCTTCTCCCAATATTTTTTATATATTCTGAAAATGACTCCCGTGGAGTTTTAGGACTTTTGGAGCTGTGCAGAATAGGTCTCTAATATTTGCTCCTTTTCTAGCCCAGAATTCCAACTGCCGACATTCTCCCTCTTCATGTAAACCTTGTAAAATAAGAGAGAATAGGCATAAGTATTGTGACATAATGTGTAATAACAGCCCATAATGCAATAAATATCAATATAAAAGCATGATGCAAAATGGACGTATTAGGATGCCATGCCATTTTGTACCTCCTATTGACACTACTTCCATACCCCTAGTGCACATGTGTTCTCCTAGATTGAAACAACTTATTGTAGATGTGTTTTCTCATTCATTGTGGTACTTCCTTTTCAATTTCCATGCACCCATAACCATTCAAAAATCAAGATGGTACACCCTTTTGTACCAGCTACTAACACTACCTCCATACCCTTAGTGCTCACAGGTTCTCATTGATTCAAACAACTTATTGTAGTTGTGTTTTCTCATTCATTGTGGCATTCCATTTCTTTTTCCATGTACTCATAACCATTTGAAAATCAAGATGCTACACCCTTTTGTACCTCCTACTATCACTACCTCAATACCCCTAGTGTTCACATGTTCTCCTTGATTCAAACAACTTATTGTAGATTTGTTTTCTCATTCATTGTGGCATTCTCTTTCATTTTCCATGTACTCATAACCATTTGAAAATTTAGATGGTACGCCCTTTTGTAACTCGTACTAACACTACTTCCATACCCATAGTGGACACATTTTAGATCTAATTGGTAGCTGTCGGCATTCTGGGAACCAGGGTACCCATACTTGCCTGCCTACGGTCCACGGCGTGGCTCCATCGATGGCCTGGTATGGCCCATCTACAACACCATCAAGTCAAGACCCTCGCGAGGGGCCAAGCCTCGCGAGGTGAACAACACCGACACCTCTGGAGGAAGCGGCCACCCCAGGCGGCCTCCTGAGGAGCGGAGATTTCTATGTAGGTGCTCAACATCATGAGGTTGCGGTGGCGCAAGCCATGACGACCAATTCCAAGCGGGTGCCAGCTGGCGCAGAGGAGCCAGTTTCCTCTTTGGTGCTAAGGAGGCAAGGACAGGCATGGGTTCTCGAGGAATCAGACAAAGGTTTCCATTCCAGTGCAACAAGACCAAGACTGCCAAGACAACATGACGGATATCATCACCGAGCCCACCGCAGCATCACGACCAGAGGCTTTGCATGTGAAGACCACCTTTCATCAAGATAAGATGTACTACTTGTCCCCTTTCAAATTGGCCATTGTGGGATCCCTTCTTGCCTATGTTTTGGGGGAAGAGGACCGAGGCCACTATAAGTATAGGTTAGCCACTATCGAGAGAGGGGTCGGATCCTTTCCACCCTCACCAGAGCAGACCTCACGAGGTTGTTCATCCCTTATACCAGTTCATCCTCTGCCCCTCGTGAGGCAAATCCACCACAAGCAGGAGTAGGGTCTTACACCGCAAGGTGGCCCAAACCTGGGTAAAACTACAGTGTTCATCTTCTCCCTTGTTCATTAAGCTAGTGCATGGGGTGATGAGCCGGTTGGCTGGAGAGGTTGAGTTCTTCGCACACGCCGCAGATTTGGAATTCTTGGGTCTACGGAGCCCTAAATCCGACATTTGGCGTGCCAGGTAGGGGCATGTCGAAGATCCGCCTCTTCATCAGCTATGCTCCGCCCATGCCGCGTGGTTCCCATGGTAGGTGCCACCCCACCGCCGAGCCACCGGGCACATTCGGAGGCATCGCGGGCCTTCGAGCCTTCTGCCCCGCCTTACGACAGGTGCGGTGGCCACTAAAGTTCACGCCGGTGTTGCCCCCACGGTACGATAGCGTGACGGACCCCACGGAGTTCCTTCGGGTGTACGCAGAGCCATCTGGGCGGCGGGCGGCGACGACAAAGTCATGGCGAATTGGCTCCCAATGTCCCTCATGGGCATGTCGCGCTCCTGGCTGCTCAGCCTACCGGAGTCCTCAATGGCTTCATGGGAGGCGCTGCATGATCTGTTCATCGCGCGCTTCGCGGCACCAGCGCCCCATGCCGTTGTGGCCATTCTTGGTAGGTCACAGGTGCCGGAATCAAGCCTCCATGTCAAGCAGCTCTTTTGACAGGTGGGGGCTTCCCAGCCATGGTACGGCTCCTCCAGGACGGGCAGCGTCCAAGACCGACATCATCTTCGACTCCAGGGATCACCCCAAGACTACGGTCGACGCTGGCGCACTCCCCATGCTCTGCATGCCCACCATCATCAACGTTGCAGTCACCAGGACCCTCATCGACAGCGGTGCTAGCCTCAACATCCTCTCCGTGAAAGCTTTTGATTAGCTTCAGGTGCCTTACGACTAGCTCGCCCCCACCAAACCCTTCTCGGGGATGGTCGACAGCTCCACCGTTCCTCTGGGAGGATCCGCCTCCCCGTCACCTTTGGTATGCGCGACAACTACCGCACCGAGCTCATCGACTTCGACGTCGCCCGCATCGGCCTCCCGTACGATGCCATCCTTGGGTATCCGACTGTTGCCAAGTTCATGGCAGCGACACACCTCGGCTACAACATCATCAAGATGTCTGGGAGCAGCAGCATCCTCACTGTGATGGGGGACACCCAGGATGCACTCCCGGCTCTCAAGCTCGCCTTCAAGGCTGCGGTAGCCGCACAACTAGGCGCCAAAGACGCTCCGGAGATCCCGGAAGCCGCACCTGCAAAGAAGAAACAATTGTTCTTTCAAGATCGGGCCAAGATGAAGCAGGTGCCATTCGACAGCAGGGGCTCAGGCCCCACCTTCACCATAGGCGCCAGCCTCCCCCGGGTCAGGAAGAGGCGTTGGTCAGTTTCCTCCACGCGAACAAGGATGTGTTCGCATGGGAGGCAACAGACCTGGTCGGTGTCCCATGAGATGTGATCGAGCACCATTTGATGGTGTGCCCTGGTGCGCGCTCGGTGAAGAAGAAGGCGCAGCTGAATCCCCAAAGAAGTAGTCGTGCATCGTCCAGGAGGTCCAGAAAGCTGCAGGAAGCCTACGTCATTCGGGAAGTGTGGCACCAAGATTGGCTAGCCAATCTGGTCATCGTCCCCCAGAAGGGCGGGAAGGAGTGCATGTGCGTCGACTTCACGAGCCTCAACAAAGCTTACCCTCAGGACCCTTTCCCTCTTCTGTGTATCGACCAGATTGTCGACTCCTGCGTCGAGTGTGACTTGCTGTGCTTCCTGGAGGCCTTCTCGGGCTACCACCAAATCAAGTTGCCGGTGCAGGGCGTTGAGAAGACAACTTTCCTGACCCCATGCGGGGTGTATTGTATTGCTAAACCTGCATGTCGTTCGGGCTGCACAATGCCGGCGCAACCTTCCAGCGGTTGATGCACATCGCCCTGGGCCGGCAGCTCGGGAGAAATGCCAAGGCATACATCGATGAAATAGTGGTCAAGTCACGAGAAGCAAGGACCCTTGTCGAAGATTTGGAAGAGACGTTCGCCAACTTGTGCAAGGTACACCTATGCCTCAATCCGTAGAAGTGCGTGTTCGGCGTCCCGTCCGGTAAGCTGCTGGGTTTCCTGGTGTCACACAGAGGGATCGAGGCTAACCCAGAGAAGATCAAGGCGGCACAGAGGATGAACCCGCCGCAGACCCTCAAGGAGATGCAGAAGATTGTGGGCTGCGTAACTTCGTTGGGGCGCATTATCTCCAAGCTTGGCGAGCGCGTCCTCCCGTTCTTCAAGCTGACGAAAAAGAAGGGCCCATTCAAATGGACTCCGGAGACCGAGGCAGCCTTCCAAGACCATAAGAGGTACCTCACCAGCCTTGCCCTCTCGAGCCCCTGGTGCTTTTCCTGGCCACCACACCCCACTCGGCCAGTGCAGCGCTCGTGGCGGTCCAGGAGGAGCGCACAGATGCGGGTGTGTGGTGTAGCACCCCGCGCACGGCCGCGCCATCACCACCTTAGAATGGCGCTCCTGAGGCCCCGGCTACCCCGTCAGACAACAAGGCTCCCGAGCCCCCTCGTCGCAAGCAGGGCTGGACATCACTGACACCCCTTCCCTCGTTGAGCACCTCGTGTACTTCGTCAACACAGTGTTGCGCGACACATGTGCTACCCCATGCCGTAGAAGCTCCTGCTCGCGCTGGTCGTCACCTCCAGGAAGCCGCGCCACTACTTCCAGGGCCACCCCATTAAAGTCATCTCCACGTACCCCCTAGAGAAGGTTCTCCAGAGCCGCAATGCCGCAGGGAGGGTCACCGGGTGGAACATCGAGTTACAGGCGTTTCAGCAGAAGTTTAGCACCACTAGGGTCCTCAAGGGCGCGACCCTCGCTGACTTTGTGGTGGAATGGACTGATGCCCCTAACCGAGTAGTGGGTGAAGACCGTTCCCTCACGCCCGGAGATGAGGCGCCCGATGGCTGGGTTATGTACTTCAACGGCGCGTTCGTGCGCCAAGGTGCGGGGGCTAGAGTTGTACTCATCTTGCCTACCCAGGATAAACTCTACTACGCCGTGCTACTCTGCTTCCAACGTGGCGAGAAGGTGTCGCCAAGGAGGCGGACGACAAGGAGGTGGACAACATCGCCAAGAGGGCATCCCGGCGTGAACCCCAGAAGCCTAGCATCTTCGAGGAACGGCTCTTTAAGCCATCGACGCCCACCACTGCAGGCCTAGAGCTGCTTTGGGAGGAACCTCCCATGGCCCCCTCCTCGGGCACTTCAGCCTGTGGTCCAACCTCTAGAGCCTGCTTGCTCCTGGCGCTCGAACCTCGGGAGGGGTGCTGGACCGAGGTGCCTTGTCGAAGAAGGAGGAAGACGCAGAACGCGTGGCCCGTCAGGCCACCGCTTACTGCTTGCAGGATGGTGGGCTGTACCGAAGGCGCCCAAACGACGTCTCGCTGTGGTGCATCTCCAAGGAGCAGGGGTGCGAGCTGCTGGCTGACATCCACAACGGGGATTGTGGGCATCACTCTTCGTCGCGCACCCTCGTAGGCAAGGCGTTCTGTAGCAGTTTCTACTGGCCCACGACACCCAACAATGCCACTGATCTGGTGAGATCCCGTGAGGCATGTCAATTTCATGCCAAACAGATCCACCAGCCCGCTCAGGGCCTCCAGACCATCCCGCTCTCATGGCCGTTCATGGTCTTGGGGCTGGATATCCTGGGCCCATTTCCCTGAGCAGCTGGGGCTACTTCTACCTCTACATCACCATCGACAAGTTCACCAAGTGGGTGGAGGTGGAGCCCATGCGCACCATCCCAGCTGGCTCGGCCGTCAAGTTCATCAAGGGTCTTGTGAGCCACTTTGGGGTCCCCAACCATATCATCACGGATAATGGCTCTCCGTTCACGAGCAACCTCTTCAAAACATATTGTGCTAACCTTGGAACGCAGATATGCTATGCTTTGTTGGCGCACCCACGGAGTAACGACCAAGCCGAGCGTGCCAACGCGAAGGTCCTGAGGGGCCTCAAGGTGAGGAGCTTCAAGAAGAAACTCAAGGCATGCAACAGGGGTCAGCTTGATGAGCTTCAGTCCGTGTTGTGGTCCATCCGCACCACCGCGACTAGGCCGTGGGGCGACGAGCTGGTTGGCAGGAGAGGTTGAGTTCTTCGCACACGACCAAGAGTTCGAACCTTTCTTGGGTCCGCGAAGCAATGAATCTGACAGAAGCTACTTAAGGACTCTCTCTTATTTAAAATTTTGAGATCTATGTATTTTATTAAAGGGATAATTGATTTTATGCCCCTAGTTGGGTCACACTCGGCAGGTTTACCCCTAGTTTTCGAAAACACTCATTCATGCCCAAATCACTTTGTTCGTCTTATGTTTTTACCCTTTGACTGTTTGACAAGGAATTCAAAAAAATCATACAAAATTCATACTAATCATAAAAATGCAAATAAGTTATCAAAATGTTAATAAAAACATCACCTATATGTGCATGTGATTTGCACTCATGAAAAAAGTGTTGGGGAAGTCCCCATCTCAATTTGAGCTCATATGATCTCAACACAAACAGTAAAATCCAAAAAATTGAAAAACAAATAAAAATCTTAATTTTTTTGTGACATTAGCCAATGTTTTGAGTGCTTGGAAAGTTTCATTAGGGAATGACATTCACGGAAGTCGTGGCCAAAAAACAATTAGCACTCCAAAATGCTTTTATTTTTGAGCATCGGTTTTGTTTTTTTCACCACGACTTCCACTAATGTCATTCACTTATGAAACTTGGCAAGAACTCAAAACATTGGTGAATGTTTGCCACCTAAAAAATTCAGAACTTTTATATTTTTTTTCAATTTTTTTGGATTTTACTATTCAAGTTATGATCATAGGAGCTTAATCTGAGATGGGGACCTCCTAACACATTTGTCATGAATGCAAATGACATGCACATATAGGTGTTGTTTTTATGAACATTTTGATATATTATTCACATTTTTCTAAGTAAGTATGAATTTGTTATGAGTTTTTTAAAGTGACAGGCAAACGGTCAAAGGGAAAAAGCATAAGACGAGCAAAGTGGTTTGGGCAGGAACGAGTGTGTTCGGAAACTAGTGGTAAACCTGCCGAGAGGGACACAACTAAGGGCACATAATTAATTATCCCTTCATTAAAACATCAAGCAAAAAAAATGACATTCCAAGAATAGCACAACTCATGTGAAGAAGCAAAAACTTAGGCTTAACCGAGGCTAACCGATAATTGTTGATGAAGAAAGGTGGAATGCCTACCGGGGTATCCCCAAGCTTAGATGCTTGAGACTTCTTGAAATGTTAATTTGGGATGCCTTGGGCATCTCCAAACTTGAGCTATTGTGTCTTCTTCATTCCTCTCATATCACGGTTTTCCTAAATATCAAAATCTTCATCCATACAAAACTCAACAAGAACTCGTGAGATGAGTTAGTATAAATCAATACAAAAACCTTATCATTTTCTACTGTAGAAAATCACTAAAATTATTATTTAACATTGCATACTAAATGCCTCTGCATATTTGATAGTCCTATCCTCAAATAGAATCATTAAACAAGCAAACATTTGTAAACAATGTAAACATAACAACAATATGTCAAAACAAAACAGTCTATAAAGAATGCAAGAAGATTCATACTTCTGTAACTCCAAAAATTCTGAAAAATTACCACACTGTAGACAATTTCACTACAGGAATCAGCTATTGTGCCGTCTGCCATGGCAGACGGCAAAGGACCAGAAAGCTGACGGCAAACCTGTCCGGCACAGTAAGCTACGGTGAACAGCTGATTTGCCGTCTTTTTTCTCATAGCGGACAACAAAGACCCTTTGTTGTCGGTGGCAGACGGTAAAGAACAGACATAAGCCATGTTAGGTGGCTAATGGGAGGCTTTGTCGTCTGCCAGCTAACGGCAAACATGTCGTCCCCTTTGTTTTCTTCCTTCTGACGTTAGCAGACGCGTCACTCCACCCCAGCTCTTTGCCGTCAGCCATCAGCGACAAATCCCCTCTCTCTGCCGTCGGCCACCAACGGCAAACCACCCCAGCCTTAGTCATCTGCCATAGATGGCAAAGTGACCAAATGGGTCAGTTCCCAGGTTGCATAGGTTGCTGCCATGTGGCCACTTTGTTGTCTATGGTAGATGATAAAGAGCACTTTGCCGTCTTTGGGAGATGGCAAAGAGCCTGCATTGCCTCTTTTTTCCTGCTTTTTCTTATATTCAAGCATTTTCACAGCCAATATATGATATATATATATATATATATATATATATTCCACAGGGCAAATTCATAGAAAACATATGAGATATCCACACATGTAAGTTTCATCATACATGCATAGTTCCATCCAACCATACATAGAAAGTTCCACATACAGGCATCCAACCATACATATTACAATAGTTTTATCCATATAGCAAGTTCCACATTGTTCATTGATACAAAATAAAAACAGAAAGGGAAAACAAGCACTCCATCAATGCAAGCTTACGTGAAGTGAATGAAATCTGCAAAATGGGAAATAAAAAAGTTAGAAGAAGAAGAAAATGAAGAAGAAGAAGAAGAAGAAGTATATGACTTTTATGAGCTAACTTAGGTAAAAATGACATTTATGAGCTAACTTAGGTAAAATGGATCATTTAGGAGCTAACTTAGGTAAAATGGATCATTTATGAGCTAAGTTAGGTAAATGGATCATTTATGAGCTAATTTAGGTAAATGGATCATTTATGAGCTAATTTAGCTAAAATGGATCATTTATGAACTAACCTGGGTAAAATGGATCATTTATGAGCTAACCTAGGTAAAAGGATCTTTTATGAGCTAACTTAGGTAAAATCGATCATTTATGAGCTAACTGTTGGGGAACATAGTAATTTCAAAAAACTTCCTACGCACACGCAAGATCATGGTGATGCATAGCAACGAGCGGGGAGAGTGTTGTCCACGTGCCCTCATAGACCGAAAGCGGAAGCGTTAGCACAACGCGGTTGATGTAGTCGTACGTCTTCACGATACGACTGATCAAGTACCGAACGCACGACACCTCCGAGTTCTGCACACGTTTAACTCAATGACGTCCCTCGAACTCCGATCCAGCCGAGTGTTGAGGGAGAGTTTCGTCAGCACGACGGCGTGGTGACGATGATGATGTTCTACTGACGCAAGGCTTCGCCTAAGCACCGCTACGATATGATCAAGGTGGATTATGGTGGAGGGGGGCACCGCACACGGCTAAGAGATCAAGAGATCAATTGTTGTGTCTTTGGGGTGCCCCCTGCCCCCGTATATAAAGGAGTGGAGGAGGGGGAGGGCCGGCCCTCTCTATGGAGCGCCCTAGGGGAGTCCTACTCCCACCGGAAGTATGATTCACCCTTTCCTAGTAGAACTAGGAGCCCTTCCAATTACTAGGAGTAGGAGGGAAGGAAAGGGAAGGGAAAAGGAGAAGGAAGGAAGGGGCGCCCCCCCACCCTAGTCCAGTTCGGACCAGCCCATGGGGAGGGGTGCGGCCACCCTTTGAGGCCTTTCTCTCCTTTCCTGTATGGCCCATTAAGGCCCAATACGAATTCCCGTAACTCCCGGGTACTCCCGAAAATACCCCAATCACTCGTAACCTTTCCGATGTCCGAATATAGTCGTCCAATATATCGATCTTTACGTCTCGACCATTTAGAGACTCCTCGTCATGTCCCTGATCTCATCCGGGACTCCGAACTCCTTCGGTACATCAAAATACATAAACTCATAATATAACTGTCATCGAACTTTAAGCGTGCGGACCCTACGGGTTCGAGAACTATGTAGACATGACCGAGACACGTCTTCGGTCAATAACCAATGGCGGAACCTGGATGCTCATATTGGCTCCTACATATTCTACGAAGATCTTTATCGGTCAAACCGCATAACAACATACATTGATCCCTTTGTCATCGGTATGTTACTTGCCCGAGATTCGATCGTCGGTATCTCAATACCTAGTTCAATCTCGTTACCGGAAAGTCTCTTTAATCATTCCATAACACATCATCCCGCAACTAACTCATTAGTTGCAATGCTTGCAAGGCTTATAGTGATGTGCATTACCGAGTGGACCCAGAGATACCTCTCCGACAATCGGAGTGACAAATCCTAATCTCGAAATACGCCAACCCAACAAGTACCTTCGGAGACACCTGTAGAGCACCTTTATAATCACCCAGTTACATTGTGACGTTTGTTAGCACACAAAGTGTTCCTCCGGTAAACGTGAGTTGCATAATCTCATAGTCATAGGAACATGTATAAGTCATGAAGAAAGCAATAGCAACAAAGTAAACGATCAAGGTCTATGCTAACGGAATGGGTAAATTTAGTCACATCATTCTCTAATGATGTGACCCCCTTAATCAAATGACAACTCATGTCTATGGCTAGGTGCTACCTCTTGAGCACTGCGTTGGATTTCCTCGAAGAGGAGAGGATGATGCAGCAAAGTAGCGTAAGTATTTCCCTCAGTTTTTGAGAACCAAGGTATCAATCCAGTAGGAGGCTACGCACGAGTCCCTCGTACCTACACAAAACAATAGCTCAACGCAGCCAACGCGCTTAGGGGTTGTCAATCCCTTCACGATCACTTACTAAAGTGAGATCTGATAGAGATGATAAATAATATTTTTGGTATTTTTGGCATAGAGATGCAAAGTAAAAAGTAAAAGCAAAGCAATAATAAAGTGATGGAGATTGATATGATGAGAAAGAGACCCGGGGGGCATAGGTTTCACTAGTTGCTTCTCTCAAGAGCATAAGTATTCTACGGTGGGTGAACAAATTACTTTTGAGCAATTGACAGAATTGAGCATAGTTATGAGAATATCTAGGTATGATCATGTATATAGGCATCACGTCCGAGACAAGTAGACTGACTCCTGCCTGCATCTACTACTATTACTCCACACATCAACCGCTATCCAGCATGCATCTATAGTATTAATTTAAAAACAGAGTAACGCCTTAAGCAAGATGACATGATGTAGAGGGATAGTTTCATGCAATATGATAAAAACCCCATCTTGTTATCCTCGATGGCAACAATACAATACGTGCCTAGCTGCCCCTTCTATCACTGGGAAAGGACACCGCAAGATCGAACCCAAAGCTAAGCACTTCTCCCATGGCAAGAAAAACCAATCTAGTAGGCCAAACCAAACTGATAATTTGAAGAGACTTGCAAAGATAACCAATCATACATAAAAGAATTTAGACAAGATTCAAATATTATTCATAGATAGACTTGATCATAAACCCACAATTCATCGGTCTCAACAAACACACCGCAAAAGAAGATTACATCGAATATATCTCCACAAGAGAGGGGGAGAACATTGTATTGAGATCCAAAAAGAGAGAAGAAGCCATCTAGCTACTAACTATGGACCCATAGGTCTGAAGTAAACTACTCACACTTCATCGGAGGGGCTTGGATGATGATGTAGATGCCCTCCGTGATCGATGCCCCCTCCGGCGGAGCTCCGGAACAGGCCCCAAGATGGGATCTCATGGATACAGAAAGTTGCGGCGGTGGAATTAGGTTTTTGGCTCTGTCCCCGATCGTTTGGGGGAACATAGGTATATATAGGAGGAAGAAGTACGTCGGTGGAGCTTCGAGGGGCCCACGAGGCAGGGGGCGCGCCCTGGGGGGGCCCTCCACCCTCGTGGCCGCCTCATGGATTTCTTGACGGAGGGTCCAAGTCTCCTGGATCTTATCTGATGAGAATATCACGTTTCCGAAGGTTTCATTCCGTTTGGACTCCGTTTGATATTCTGTTTCTCCGAAACACTGAAATAGGCAAAAAACAGCAATTCTGGGATGGGCCTCAGGTTAATAGGTTAGTCCCAAAAATAATATAAAAGTGGAAAATAAAGCCCAATATAGTCCAAAATAGTAGATAATATAGCATGGAGCAATCAAAAATTATAGATACGTTGGAGACGTATCAAGCATCCCCAAGCTTAATTCCTGCTCGTCCTCGAGTAGGTAAATGATAAAAAGAGAATTTTTGATGCGGAGTGCTACTTGGCATAATTTTAATGTAATTCTTCTTAATTATGGTATGAATATTCAGATCTGAAAGATTCAAGACAAAAGTTCATATTGACATAAAAATGATAATACTTCAAGCATACTAACTAAGCAATTATGTCTTCTCAAAATAACATGGCCAAAGAAAGTTCATCCCTACAAAATCATATAGTTTAGTCATGCTTCATTTTCGTCACACAAGAATGCTCTCATCATGCACAACCCCGATTACAAGCCAAGCAATTGTTTCATACTTTAGTAATCTCAAACCTATAAACTTTCACGCAATATATGAGCGCGAGCCTTGGACATAGCACTATAGGTGGAATAGAATATAATTAGGGGATTATGTGGAGAAGACAAAAAAGGAGAAAGTATCACATCAACAAGGCTAATCAATGGGCTATGGAGATGCCCACCGATTGATGTTAATGCAAGGAGTAGGGATTGCCATGCAACGGATGCACTAGAGCTATAAATGTATGGAAGCTCAACAAAAGAAACTAGTGGGTGTGCATCCAACTTGTTTGCTCATGAAGACCTAGGGCACTTGAGGAGGCCCATTCTTGGAATATACAAGCCAAGTTCTATAATGAAAAATTCCCACTAGTATATGAAAGTGATAACATGAGAGACTCCCTACTATGAAGATCATGGTGCTATTTTGAAGCACAAGTGTGGTAAAAGGATAGTAACATTGTCCCTTCTCTCCTTTTTCTCTCATTTTTTGGGCCTTTTCTTTTTTATGGCCTTTCTCTTTTTTTGGGCCTTCTCTTTTTTATGGCCTTTCTCTCTTTCTTTTATTCCTCACTTGGGACAATGCTCTAATGATGATCATCACACTTGTATTTATTTACAACTCAATGATTACAACTCGATACTAGAACAAAGATGACTCTATATGAATGCCTCTGGCGGTGTACCGGGATATGCAATGAACCAAGAGTGACATGTATGAAAGAATTATGAATGGTGGCTTTGCCACAAATACTATGTCAACTACATGATCATGCTAAGCAATATGACAATGATGAATGTGTCATGATGAACGGAATGATGGAAAGTTGCATGGCAATATATCTCGGAATGGCTATGGAAATGCCATAATAGGTAGGTATGGTGGCTCTTTTGAGGAAGATATAAGGAGGTTTATGTGTGAAAGAGTGTATCATATCACGGGGTTTGGATGCACTGGCGAAGTTTGCGCCAACTATCAATGTGAGAAAGGGCAATGCACGGTACCAAAGAGGCTAGCAAGGATGGAAGGGTGAGAGTGCGTATAATCCATGGACTCAACATTAGTCATAAAGAACTCACATAAAATCTACAAGTCATCAAAAACCTTGGCACTATGTGCATGCTCCTAGGGGGATAGATTGGTAGGAAAAGACCATCGCTCGTCCCCGACCGCCACTCATAAGGAAGACAATCAAATAACACCTCATGTTTCAAATTTGTTGCATAACGTTTACCATACGTGCATGCTACAGGACTTGCAAACTTCAACACAAGTATTTCTCAATTTCACAACTACTCAAATAGCATGACTTTGATATTATTACCTCCATATCTCAAAACAATCATCAAGCATCAAACTTTTCTTAGTATTCAACACACTCATATGAAAGTTTTATTATTAATCTTGCATACCAAGCATATTAGGGTTTTAAGAAAATTACCATGATATTAAGACTCTCAAAATAATCTAAGTGAATAATGAGAGATCAATAGTTTCTATAAAACAAATCCACCACCGTGCTCTAAAAGATATAAGTGAAGCACTAGAGCAAAACTATAAAGCTCAAAAGATATAAGTGAAGCACATAGAGTATTCTATCAAATTCGAAATCATGTATGGCTCTCTCAAAAGGTGTGTACAGCAAGGATGATTGTGGAAGACTAACAAGCAAAGACTCAAATCATAAAAGACGCTCCAAACAAAACACATATCATGTGGTGAATAAAAATATAGCTCCAAGTAAAGTTACCGATAGAAGTAGACGAAAGAGGGGATGCCTTCCGGGGCATCCCCAAGCTTTGGATTTTAGGTGTCCTTAGATTATCTTGGGGGTGCCATGGGCATCCCCAAGCTTAGGCTCTTGCCACTCCTTGTTCCATAATCCATCAAATCTTTACCTAAAACTTGAAAACTTCACAACACAAAATTAAAGTAGAAAATCTCGTGAGCTCCGTTAGCGAAAGAAAACAAAAGACCACTTCAAGATACTGTAATGAACTCATTATTTATTTATATTGGTGTTAAACCTACTGTATTCCAACTTCTCTATGGATTATAAACTATTTCACTAGCCATAGATTCATCAAAATAAGCAAACAACACACGAAAAACAGAATCTGTCAAAAACAGAAAAGTCTGTAGTAATCTGTAGCTAGCGCAAGATCTGGAACCCCAAAAATTCTAAAATAAATTGCTGGACGTGAGGAATTTATCTATTAATCATCTGAAAAAAGAATTAACTAAATAGCACTTTCCAAATAAAAATGACAGCAGTTCTCGTGTGCGCTAAAGTTTCTTTTTTTTACAGCAAGTTCAACAAGACTTTCCCCAAGTCTTCCCAACGGTTCTACTTGGAACAAACAGTAATTAAACACAAAAAAACACAACCAAAACAGAGGCTAGATAATTTATTGATTACTAAACAGGAGCAAAAATCAAGGAATAAAAATAAAATTGGGTTGCCTCCCAACAAGCGCTATCGTTTAACGCCCCTAGCTAGGCATAACAAGCAATAATAGATATAGGTATTGCCATCTTTAGTAGGCAATCCATAAGTGGCTCTCATGATAGATTCATATGGTAATTTTATTTTCTTTCTAGGAAATGTTGCATGCCCTTTTTTAATGGAAATTGAAATCTAATATTACCTTCCTTCATATCAATAATTGCACCAACCGTTCTAAGGAAAGGTCTAGCGAGAATAATAGGGCAAGAAGGATTGCAATCTATATCAAGAACGATAAAATCTACGGGCATATAATTCCTATTTGCAACAATAAGAACATCATTAATTCTTCCCATAGGTTTCTTAATAGTGGAATCCGCAAGATGCAAGTTTATAGAGCAATCATCAAAATCACGGAAATCTAGCAAGTCACACAAAGTTTTGGGAATAGTAGAGACACTAGCACCCAAATCACACAAAGGATAAAACTCATAATTTTTAATTTTAATTTTAATAGTAGGTTCCCACTCATCATAAAGTTTTCTAGGGATAGAAACTTCCAATTCAAGTTTTTCTTCATAAGATTGCATCAAGGCATCAATGATATGTTTAGTAAACGCTTTATTTTGACTATAAGCGTGAGGAGATTTTAGCACGGATTGCAACAAAGAAATATAATCAATTAAAGAGCAATTTTCATAATTAAATTCTTTGAAATCCAATATAGTGGGTTTAGCAACATCTAGGGTGTTAATTTCTTCAATCCCACTTTTATCAAATTTAGCATCAAGATCAAAAGATTCAGAATTATTGGAACGCCTTCTAGGTAAAGGTGGATCATATTCAGTCCCATCATTATCAAGATTCATATTGCAAAACAAAGATTTAATAGGGGACACATCAATAACTTTTAGATCTTCATCATTATTTTCATAGGAACTAGAAGAACATGCTTTAATAAAGGCATCTTTCATAGCACGCGTCCTAGCGGTTCTTTCCTTGCACTCATCAATGGAAATTCTCATGGCTTTGAGAGACTCATTGATATCATGTTTAGGAGGAATAGATCTAAGCTTTAAAGAATCAACATCAAGAGAAATTCTATCAACGTTCCTAGCCAAATCATCAATCTTAAGCAATTTTTCTTCAATCATAGCATTAAAATTCTTTTGTGAAGAAATAAATTCTTTAATATTAGATTCGAAGTCAGAGGGCATCTTATTATAATTTCCATAAGAATTGTTGTAGGAATTACCATAATTATTAGAGGGATTACTAGGATGAGGCCTAGGATTGAGATTTCCTCTATACACGTTGTTACCAAAATTATTCCTACCAACAAAATTTACATCCATAAATTCATTCTTATTCTCAATCAAGGTATACAAGGGCATATCATTAGGATCAGAAGAAACACTCTTATTAGCAAATAATTTCATAAGTTCATCCATCTTTCCACTCAAAACATTAATTTCTTCTATCACATGCACCTTTTTATTAGTGGATCTTTCAGTGTGCCATTGAGAATAATTAACCATAATATTATCTAGGAGTTTAGTAGAATCTCCTAAAGTGATTTCCATAAAAGTGCCTCCCGCGGCCGAATCTAAAATATTTCTAGAAGCAAAATTCAATCCGGCATAAAAAATTTGTATAATCATCCACAAATTCAAACCATGAGTAGGGCAATTATGTATCATTAATTTCATTCTCTCCTAAGCTTGTGAAACATGTTCATGATCAAGTTGTTTAAAATTCATAATATCGTTTCTAAGAGAGATGATCTTAGCGGGAGGAAAATACTTAGAGATAAAAGCATCTTTGCACTTGTTCCATGAATCAATACTATTTTTAGGCAAAGATGAAAACCAAGCTTTAGCACGATCTCTAAGCGAAAAAGGAAATAGATTCAATTTAACAATATCATTATCGACATCTTTCTTCTTTTGCATGTCACACAAATCAACGAAGCTATTAAGATGGGTAGCGGCATCTTCACTAGGAAGGCCGGAGAACGGATCTTTCATGACAAGATTCAGCAAAGCAGCATTAATTTCACAAGATTCAGCATCAGTAAGAGGAGCAATTGGAGTGCTAATAAAATCATTGTTGTTGGTATTGGTTAAGTCACACAATTTAGTATTATCTTGAGCCATCGCGACAAACAAGCAATCCAACACACGAGCAAACAAAAAAGCAAACGGGCAAAAGAGGCAAATAGAGAGAGAGAGGGAGGATAGAGAGAGAGAGGGCGAATAAAACGGCAAGGGTGAAGTGGGGGAGAGGAAAACAAGAGGCAAATGACAAATAATGTAATGCGGGAGATAGGGATTGTGATGGGTAATTGGTATGTTGACTTTTGCGCAGACTCCACGGCAACGGCGCCAGAAATTCTTCTTGCTACCTCTTGAGCACTGCGTTGGATTTCCCCGAAGAGGAGAGGATGATGCAGCAAAGTAGCGTAAGTATTTCCCTCAGTTTTTGAGAACCAAGGTATCAATCCAGTAGGAGGCTACGCACGAGTCCCTCGTACCTACACAAAACAATAGCTCAACGCAACCAATGCGCTTAGGGGTTGTCAATCCCTTCACGGTCACTTACGAAAGTGAGATCTGATAGAGATGATAAATAATATTTTTGGTATTTTTGGTATAGAGATGCGAAGTAAAAAGTAAAAGCAAAGTAAAAGCAAAGCAATAATAAAGTGATGGAGATTGATATGATGAGAAAGAGACCCGGGGGTCATAGGTTTCACTAGTGGCTTCTCTCAAGAGCATAAGTATTCTACGGTGGGTGAACAAATTACTGTTGAGCAATTGACAGAATTGATCATAGTTATGAGAATATCTAGGTATGATCATGTATATAGGCATCACGTCCGAGACAAGTAGACCGACTCCTGCCTGCATCTACTACTCTTACTCCACTCATCGACCGCTATCAATCATGCATCTAGAGTAGTAAGTTAAAAACAGAGTAACGCCTTAAGCAAGATGACATGATGTAGAGGGATAGTTTCATGCAATATGATAAAAACCCCATCTTGTTATCCTCGATGGCAACAATACAAAACGTGCCTTGCTGCCCCTTCTGTCACTGGGAAAGGGCACCGCAAGATCGAACCCAAAGCTAAGCACTTCCCATGGCAAGAAAAACCAATCTAGTAGGCCAAAGCAAACTGATAATTCGAAGAGACTTGCAAAGATAACCAATCATACATAAAAGAATTCAGAGAAGATTCAAATATTATTCATAGATAGACTTGATCATAAACCCACAATTCATCAGTCTCAACAAACACACCGCAAAAAGAAGATTACATCGAATAGATCTCCACAAGAGAGGGGGAGAACATTGTATTGAGATCCAAAAAGAGAGAAGAAGCCATCTAGCTACTAACTATGGACCCGTAGTTCTGAAGTAAACTACTCACACTTCATCGGAGGGGCTTGGATGATGATGTAGCAGCCCTCTGTGATCGGTCCCCCCTCCGGCGGAGCTCCGGAACAGGCCCCAAGATGGGATCTCGTGGATACAGAAAGTTGCGGCGGTGGAATTAGGTTTTTGGCTCCGTCCCCGATCGTTTGGGGGTACGTAGGTATATATAGGAGGAAGAAGTACGTCGGTGGAGCTTCGAGGGGCCCACGTGGTAGGGGGCGCACCCTAGGGGGGTGCGCCCTCCACCCTCGTGGCTGCCTCGTGGCTTTCTTGACGGAGGGTCCAAGTCTCCTGGATCTTATCTGATGAGAAAATCACGTTTCCGAAGGTTTCATCCGTTTGGACTCCGTTTGATATTCTGTTTCTCCGAAACACTGAAATAGGCAAAAAAAAACAGCAATTCTGGGTTGGGCCTCCAGTTAAGAGGTTAGTCCCAAAAATAATATAAAAGTGGGAAATAAAGCCCAATATAGTCCAAAACAGTAGATAATATAGCATGGAGCAATCAAAAATTATAGATACGTTGGAGACGTATCACTAGGAAACTTAACCATCTTTGATTCAACGAGCTAGTCAAGTAGAGGCATACTAGTGACATACTGTTTGTCTATGTATTCACACATGTATTATGTTTCCGGTTAATACAATTCTAGCATGAATAATAAACATTTATCATGATATAAGTTAATAAATAATAACTTTATTATTGTCTCTAGGGCATATTTCCTTCAGTCTCCCACTTGCACTAGAGTCAATAATCTAGTTCACATCGCCATGTGATTTAACATCAATAGTTCACATTACCATGTGATTAACACCCATAGTTCACATCGTCATGTGACCAACACCCAAAGGGTTTACTAGAGTCAATAATCTAGTTCACATCGCTATGTGATTAATACCCAAAGAGTACTAAGGTGTGACCATGTTTTGCTTGTGAGGGAAGTTTAGTCAATGGGTGTGCCACATTTAGATCCGTATGTATTTTGCAAATTTCTATGTCAACAATGCTCTACACGGAGCTACTCTAGCTAATTGCTCCCACTTTCAATATGTATCCAGATTGAGACTTTGAGTCATCTGGATCAGTGTCGAAACTTGCATCGACGTAAACCTTTACGACGAACTTTTTGTCACCTCCATAATCGAGAAACATATCCTTATTCCACTAAGGATAATTTTGACCAATGTCCAGTGATCTACTCCTAGATCACTATTGTACTCCCTTGCCAAACTCAGGGCAGGGTATACAATAGGTCAGGTACATAGCAGGGCATACTTTATAGAACCTATGGCTGAGGCATAGGGAATGACTTTCATTCTCTCTCTATCTTTTACCGTGGTCGGGTTTTGAGTCTTACTCAACTTCACACCTTGTAACACAGGCAAGAACTCCTTCTTTGAATGTTCCATTTTGAACTACTTCAAAATTTTGTCAAGGTATGTACTCATTGAAAAACTTATCAGGCGTCTTGATCTATCTCTATAGATCTTGATGCTCAATATGTAAGCAACTTCACCGAGGTCTTTCTTTGAAAAACTCCTTTCAAACATTCCTTTATGCTTTGTAGAATAATTCTACATTATCTCCGATCAACAATATGTCATCCACATATACTTATCAGAAATGTTGTAGTGCTCCCACTCACTTTCTTGTAAATACATGCTTCACCACAAGTCTGTATAAAACTATATGCTTTGATCAACTTATTAAAGTGTATATTCCAACTCCGAGATGCTTGCACCAGTCCATAGATGGATCGCTGGAGCTTGCATATTTTGCTAGTACCTTTAGGATTGACAAAACCTTCTGGTTGCATCATATACAACTCTTCTTTAATAAATCCATTAAGGAATGCAGTTTTGTTTATCCATTTGCTAGATTTCATATACTGCGGCAATTGCTAACATGATTTGGACAGACTTAAGCATAGATACGAGTGAGAAACTCTCATCGTTGTCAACACCTTGAACTTGTCGAAAACCTTTTTGCGACAATTCTAGCTTTGTAGATAGTAACACTACTGTCAGCATCCGACTTCCTCTTGAAGATCCATTTAATATCAATGGCTCGCCGATCAATGGGCAAGTCAATCCAAGTCCATACTTTGTTCTCATACATGGATCTCATCTCAGATTTCATGGCCTCAAGCCATTTCGCGGAATCTGGGCTCATCATCGCTTCCTCATAGTTCATAGGCTCGTCATGGTCAAGTAACATGACCTCCAGAACAGGATTACCATACCACTCTGGTGCGGATCTCACTCTGGTTTACCTACGAGGTTCGGTAGTAACTTGATCTGAAGTTACATGATCATCATCATTAGCTTCCTCACTAATTGGTGTAGTAGTCACAGGAACAGATTTCTGTGATGAACTACTTCCCAATAAGGGAGCAGGTACAGTTACCTCATCAAGTTCTACTTTCCTCCCACTCCTTTCGAGAGAAACTCCTTCTCTAGAAAGGATCCATTCTCAGCAATGAATATCTTGCCTTCGGATCTGTGATAGAGGTGTACCCAACATTTTCTTTTGGGTATCCTATGAAGACGCACTTCTCCGATTTGGGTTTGAGCTTATTAGGTTGAAACTTTTTCACATAAGCATTGCAACCTCAAACTTTAAGAAACGACAACTTAGGTTTCTTGCCAAACCATAGTTCATACGGTGTCGACTCAACGGATTTAGATGGTGCCCTATTTAATGTGAATGTAGCTGTCCCTAATGCATAACCCCAAAACGGTAGTGGTAAATCGGTAAGAGACATCATAGATCGCACCATAACTAATAAAGTATGGTTACGACTTTCGGACACACCATTACACCGTGGTGTTCCAGGTGGCGTGAGTAGTGAAACTATTTCACATTGTTTTAACTGAAGGCCAAACTCGTAACTCAAATATTTTACTACTGCGATCATATTGTAGAAACTTTTATTTTTGTTACGATGATTCTCCACTTCACTCTGAAATTCTTTGAACTTTTCAAATGTTTCAGACTTGTGTTTCATCAAGTAGATATACTCATATCTGCTCAAATCATCTATGAAGATCATAAAATAATGATACCTGCCACGAGCCTCAATATTCATCGGACCACATACATCAGTATGTATGATTTCCAACAAATCTGTTGCTCGCTCCATTGTTCTGGAGAACGGAGTCTTAGTCATCTTGCCCATGAGGCATGATTCTCAAGCATCAACTGATTCATAATCAAGTGATTCCAAAAACCCATCAGCATGGATTTTCTTCACGCACTTCACGCTAATATGACCTAAACGGCAGTGCCATAAATAAGTTGCACTATCATTATTAACTTTGCATCTTTTGGCTTCAATATTATAAAAATGTGTATCACCACGATCGAGATCCAACAAACCATTTTCATTGGGTGTATGACCATAGAAAGTTTTATTCATGTAAACAGAACAACAATTATTCTCTAACTTAGATGAATAACCATATTGCAATAAACATGATCCAATCATATTCATGCTCAACGCAAACACTAAATAACATTTATTTTAGGTTTAACACTAATCCCGAAAGTATAGGGAGTGTGCGATGATGATCATATCAATCTTGGAACCATTTACAATACACATCGTCACTTCACCCTTAACTAGTCTCTGTTCATTCTGCAACTCCCGTTTCGAGTTACTATTCTTAGCAACTGAACTAGTATCAAATACTAAGGGGTTGCTATAAACATTAGTAAAGTACACATCAATAACATGTATATCAAATATACCTATGTTCACTTTGCCATCCTTCTTATCCGCCAATTACTTGGGGTAGTTCCGCTTCCAATGACCAGTCCCTATGCAGTAGAAGCACTCAGTTTCAGGATTAGGTCCAGACTTGGGTTTTTTCACTTGAGCAGCAACTTGTTTGCCGTTCTTCTTGAAGTTCCCCTTTCTTCCCTTTGTCCCTTTACTTGAAACTAGTGGTTTTGTTTACCATCAACACTTGATGCTTTTCTTGATTTCTACCTTCGTCGATTTCAGCATCACGAAGAGCTTGGGAATCGTTTCCGTTATCCCTTGCATATTATAGTTCATCACGAAGTTCTACTAACTTGGTGATGGTGATTAGAGAATTCTGTAAATCACTATTTTATCTGGAATATTAACTCCCACTTGATTCAAGTGATTGTAGTACCCAGACAATCTGAGCACATGCTCACTGCTTGAGCTATTCTCCTCCATCTTTTAGCTATAGAACTTGTTGGAGACTTCATATCTCTCAACTCGGGTATTTACTTGAAATATTAAGTTCAACTCTTGGAACATCTCATATGGTCCATGACGTTCAAAACGTCTTTGAAGTCCAGATTCTAAGCTGTTTAAGCATGGTGCACTAAACTATCAAGTAGTCATCATATTGAGCTAGCCAAACGTTCATAACATCTGCATCTGCTCCTGCAATAGGTTTGTCACCTAGCGGTGCATCAAGGACATAATTCTTCTGTGCAGCAATGAGTATAAACCTCAGATCACGAATCCAATCCGCATCATTGCTACTAACATCTTTCAACTTAGTTTTCTCTAGGAACATATCAAAAATAAAACAGGGGAGCTAAACGCGAGCTATTGATCTACAACATAGATATGCTAATACTATCAGGACTAAGTTCATGATAAATTTAAGTTCAATTAATCATATTACTTAAGAACTCCCACTTAGAAAGACATCCCTCTAATCTTCTAAGTGATCACGTGATCCAAATCAACTAAACCATAACCGATCATCACGTGAAATGGAGTAGTTTTCAATGGTGAATATCACTATGTTGATCATATCTACTATATGATTCACGCTCGACCTTTCGGTCTCAGTGTTCCGAGGCCATATCTGCATATGCTAGGCTCGTCAAGTTTAACCTGAGTATTCTGCGTGTGCAAAACTGGCTTGCACCCATTGTAGATGGACATAGAGTTTATCACACCCGATCATCACGTGGTGTCTGGGCACGACGAACTTTGGCAACGGTGCATACTCAGGGAGAACACTTTTTATCTTGAAATTTAGTGAGGGATCATCTTATAATGCTACCATCAATCAAAGCAAGATAAGATGCATAAAAGATAAACATCACATGCGATCAAAATGTGTGACATGATATGGCCATCATCATCTTGTGCCTTTGATCTCCATCTCCAAAGCATCATCATGATTTCCATCATCACCGGCATGACACCATGATCTCCATCATCTTGATCTATATCAATGTGTCGTCACATGGTCGTCTCACCAACTATTGCTCTTGCAACTATTGCTATCACATAGCGATAAAGTAAAACAATTATTTGGCGCTTGCATCTTATGCAATAAAGAGACAACCATAAGGCTTCTGCCAGTTGCCGATAAATTCAACAAAACATGATCATCTTATACAACAACTTATATCTCATCACGTCTTGACCATATCACATCACAACATGCCCTGCAAAAACAAGTTAGACGTCCTCTACTTTGTTGTTGCAAGTTTTACGTGGCTGCTACGGGCTTTAGCAAGAACCGTTCTTACCTACGCATCAAAACCAGAACGATAGTTTGTCAAGTTGGTGCTGTTTTAACCTTCGCAAGGACCGGGTGTAGCAACACTCGATTCAACTAAAGTTGGAGAAACTGACACCCGCTAGTCACCTGTGTGTATAGCACGGCAGTAAAACCAGTCTCGCGTAAGCGTACGCGTAATGTCGGTCCGGGATGCTTCATCCAACAATACCGCCGAACCAAAGTGTGACATGCTGGTAAGCAGTATAACTTATATCGCCCATAACTCACTTGTGTTCTACTCGTGCATATTACATCAACGCGTAAAACCTAGCTCGGATGCCACTGTTGGGGAATGTAGTAATTTCAAAAAAATTCCTACGCACACGCAAGATCATGGTGATGCATAGCGACGAGAGGGTAGAGTGTTGTCCACGTACCCTCGTAGACCGAAAGCGGAAGCGTTAGCACAACACGGTTGATGTAGTCGTATGTCTTCACGATCCAACCGATCAAGTACCGAATGCATGACACCTCCGAGTTTTGCACACGTTCAACTCGATGACGTCCCTCGAACTCCGATCCAGCCGAGTGTTGAGGGAGAGTTTCGTCAGCATGACGGCATGGTGACGATGATGATGTTCTACCAATGCAGGGCTTCGCCTAAGCACCGCTACGATATGATCGAGGTGGATTATGGTGGAGGGGGGCACCGCACACGGCTAAGAGATCAAGAGATCAATTGTTGTGTCTTTGGGGTGCCCCCTGCCCCCGTATATAAAGGAGTGGAGGAGGGGGAGGGACGACCCTCTCTATGGCGCGCCCTAGGGGAGTCCTACTCCCACCGGGAGTAGGATTCACCCTTTCCTAGTAGAACTAGGAGGCCTTCCAATTGTAGGAGTAGGAGGGAAGGAAAGGGAAGGGAAAAGGAGAAGGAAGGAAGGGGGCGCCCCCTCCCTAGTCCAGTTTGGACCAGCCCATGGGGAGGGGTGCGGCCACCCTTTGAGGCCTTTCTCTCCTTTCCCGTATGGCCCATTAAGGCCCAATACGAATTCCCGTAACTCCTCGGTACTCCTGAAAATACCCGAATCACTCGAAACCTTTCCGATGTCCGAATATAGTCGTCCAATATATCGATCTTTACGTCTCGACCATTTCGAGACTTCTCGTCATGTCCCCGATCTCATCCGGGACTCCGAACTCCTTCGGTACATCAAAACACATAAACTCATAATATAACCGTCATCAAACTTTAAGCGTGTGGACCCTACGGGTTCGAGAACTATATAGACATGACCGAGACATGTCTCCGGTCAATAACCAATAGAGGAACCTGGATGCTCATATTGGCTCCTACATATTCTATGAAGATCTTTATCGGTCAAACCGCATAACAACATACGTTGTTCCCTTTGTCATCGGTATGTTACTTGCCCGAGATTCGATCATCGGTATCTCAATACCTAGTTCAATATCGCTACCGGCAAGTCTTTTTACTCGTTCCATAACACATCATCCTGCAACTAACTCATTAGTTGCAATGCTTGCAAGGCTTATAGTGATGTGCATTACCGAGTGGGCCCAAAGATACCTCTCCGACAATCGGAGTGACAAATTCTAATCTCGAAAACATGAGTTGCATAATCTCATAGTCATAGGAACATGTATAAGTCATGAAGAAAGCAATAGCAACAAACTAAACGATCAAGTGCTATGCTAACGGAATGGGTCAAATCAATCACATGACAGCTCATGTCTATGGCTAGGAAAGTTAACCATCTTTGATTCAACGAGCTAGTCAAGTAGAGGCATACTAGTGACATATTGTTTGTCTATGTATTCACACATGTATTATGTTTCCGGTTAATACAATTCTAGCATGAATAATAAACATTTATCATGATATAAGGAAATAAATAATAACTTTATTATTGCCTCTAGGGCATATTTCCTTCACTAACTTAGCTAAAATGGATCATTTTGTAGCTAACTTATTTAAAATGGATCGTTTTGGTGCTAACTTAGGTAAAATGGATCATTTTGGAGCTAACCTAGGTAAAATGGATCATTTTGGAGCTAACTTAGGTAAAATGGATCAGTATTGAGCTAACATGGGTAATTATGCCATTTTTCAGTTAATTAAGTATATTATGCCATTTTTGACATAAGTAAGCTAAGTATAGGTCATTATTGAGCTAACCTAGGTAACTAAGCATATTAGAGCTAACTTAGCATATTAGAGCTAACTTAGGTCATTTTGGAGCTAGCTTAGGTAAAATTGATCATTTTAGAGCTAAGTAAGCTTATTATGTCATTTTGGAGGAAAATAAGCTAAGTATATGACATTTATGAGGTTACCAAGGTTGTTATGCCATTTTTTTATCTAAGTAAGCTAATTATGCCATTTTTGACACAAGTAAGCTAAGTGTATGTCATTATTGACTAAACCTAGGTAACTAAGCATATTAGAGCTAACTTAGGTTATTTTGGAGGGAACAAAGCTAAGTATAGATCATTTTAGAGCTAACATAGGTAAAATGGATCATTTTGGAGGTAAGTAAGCTTATTATGTCATTTGGAGGAAAATAAGCTAAGTCTAGGTCATTATGGTAAGCATATTGCAGGAAATAAAGCTAAGTCTAGGTTATTATGCATTTGTTAAGCAAAACACTAGAGAAAACTTACCCTCATCACGGAGGTGAAGCACCGGGGTTGCTCGTGCCAGTACCACCTGGAGAAGGATCGTGCGATGCTTGTCTGGAATTACGCTACACCAATGATCATTTGCAATGTATCGTTAGCATGATGGAACTCAAATGTTAAGATTGGTAACTAATGACCATTCAAATGAAACTTACCATGATCCCCAGAGTAATGACTGGCATCGGTGGAGGGGTATGACCGGTCTTCTCGCACAGAGATTACACATTTGGTTTGACGAGTTAGTCATACTAGTTAGCAATGAAACAAACATTAAGTGCATGATTTGGCTAATATGTAGAAGAAACTTACCACGAGGAGCTCATACATGGCCCGGTTCTGCATGTCATTCTGTGCCCTCTCCTCCTCCAACATCCTAGCAGTCCTCTCCTACAACTCCCGCTCCTTCTCCGCCGCCTGCTGGTCCCTCTTCGCCAGAAGCGCCTGGGTTCTATCTCTCTCTCGCTCTCTCTGAAGAGTAGCCTGCAACACCACTCCTCATTAGCATTTTAATCATTGATGACCGCACATACAATGTAATGGAGGAAAGATAGTTGAGTCCGTATAACTAACCTCGAAGGCGAGCTCGAGTGGCCGTTGACGAGGCCTTATCTCAGGAGCGGCACTCGACTAGCGCGCCTTGATCTCTGGGAGAGTGCTAGGATAACGGATAAGTCCATCACCAATGGCTATCGAGCCATGGGACCTCTCGCCACCAGATATCATCACCAGCTTTGGATCAATGGGACCCTTGCTTGGGTTAAAGTCCTGCCCTTTCCTCGCCTTCCCCTCATCTCTGTACTTCACAAGCTTGTTGTGTGAGGAGATGTTGGTGAAGTTCTCTGGATGATCGAGGTCAGACTCAGAGAATGCCTTGACCTTCTTGTACGAGGCAGTATGGGCCATGGCATAGAGGTCGTACACGTCTGGCACCTCCGCCTTATTGTGTCACGCCTGAAAGAGAGGAACATAGTAAATTAGTAATTAAAGGGTTCAAGCTAGCATGAAGAATGAATTGCATGAATCATGAAGCAAACCACATACCTAGTTTCGCCTGAACAGATATAAGTTGGCGCTGCCTTGATGGTGTGGCACACCTTCCATTGGGGCACACCGGCCCTTGCCATTGTTGTGGAGGGCTAGCCATTGGTCTGAGCACCACTCACCCACCAACGCCTCCCAACAATCCATCTGATCCGCACATCATCTCAGGGGCACCTAAGTTAGTAAAGAGAAACTTGAGCGCTACGCCTACGAATCAAATCAAGGAAACTAAGTACAAGGCCTTAAGAATAGGTAATTATCATCATGTACTCCTCCTTCTTCAGAAACTTCTCGTATCCCTCCTCACACCTACACCCAAGCCTCATGCTGTAAGTTTTGTAGTAGGCATTTGCACTCGGCATCGATAACCTGTGTTGCAGCCTCCTCGTATCCCTCCTCACACCTATAGAAGGTCTGCAATCAAACGAGACAACATTGATTAGTATAATAACTAGCTATTTGAAGATTTTTAATTGTGTAAAGGAGAAATTACCCAAAAATTTCTGATCACCATATCTGCCCTTGTGTGGCACAAGACACCGTCGATCATCTCCTCAGGCGGGGCTGGGGCGGCCAAGTAGTGCTCCCAGCTCAATCCTATCTATGGAAGCTGACCCTCACCTGGCAACATGACAAACCCCAGGAAGTTTTGCCAGCAAAGCACACCAAGGCCATTGTTGGGCCTGCGGACGTCCAAAGCATGGTCCCAATCCTTGCAGTATGACAAGGCCAACGCATTAGATATATTTGAAGAAAAGTGAGGGCAAAAGGTACAAAAAGAGTAAATGCACTTACCTATCCCTATGAGGGAAAATCAACCACCTTTGCTCGCGGGTCGCCGGCACGGGCGGGAATCGTGTACAACCACGCTGATAGACGGTGGCCCCCTCAACATCCTCGCCCTCGCTATCAGCCGGATCCCCGCCACCATCAGCATGGCCACTCGGCCCCTCAGGAGGATTCGGCTAGGTACCCCATCCGGATCTCTCCTGGGACGTACCCTGGTCCGCAGTCTCGTGGGCCGAAGGCCCATTGACCCGAAGCTCGTGGATCGGAGTCCATGTAGCCTCCTCCTCATAGGTGTCCACCCTACCAGTCTTGTGCTCGGGTGAATTTGCTGGGGGTGGCGGCGAGGAAGGCATAGGAGCATGCCTCTCTCCTACAACCACGTCCTCCCCAACCTCCTCTCTTCTTCCCTCCCCGACCTCCTCTCCCGGTGGGCAACGACACTGACGAAGAAGCGCCCACCAGTGTCTGCATACTGTCGAGCAACACTCTCTAGAGAGATTGGGGTGGAATGGAAGTACCCCTCCCACCATGCGCCGATGAAGGAGCCTTGGAGCGGTCCGGGCCTGCGCCCACCATCTTTCAACAACTGCCACGACAAAGAGTAAATGAAATTAGTACAACATAAAAAATTTAATACCGACATGAATAATAATATGTATATAACTTAAGTGTATCATCATCAAGTATAACATAAAAAAATGAATACCTAACATGAACTTATAATATATATATAAATATATGTATATAATACAAATTGAATACCTGACATGAACTAATAATAATCTTGATCGTCTATATATGCTCCGGGATCAATAAATGCATCATCATCATCACTATCATGAATAACGTGCTCATCGGGTTCAGCGGCATCAACATGTTGAAGGCCACCTTTATGTAATTGGTCAAGCATTGACAGGTCATCCACAACAACAACCTCTTCTTGTTCCAGCTCTTCTTGTTCCAGCTCAGGGGTGAAGTCGGATTCATTGTCGCTGTCTACTTCAATGTTCTGGGGTGAAGTAGAGCGGTTCTTGTCGGTGTCAAAACCGGCGGATCTCGGGTAGGGGTCCCAAACTGTGCGTCTAAGGTTGATGGTAACAGGAGACAGGGGACACAAAGTATTACCCAGGTTCGGGCCCTCTTGATGGAGGTAATACCCTACGTCCTGCTTGATTGATATTGATGAATATGAGTATTACAAGAGTTGATCTACCACGAGATCGTAATGGCTAAACCCTAGAAGTCTTGCATGTATGACTAAGGTATTGAGTATATCCTTTCCAGACTACACCCTCCGGTTTATATAGACACCGGGGGGATCTAGGGTTACATAGAGTCGGTTACATAAGATGGAATCTTCATTGTTGTTCGCCAAGCTTGCCTTCCACGCCAAGGAGAGTCTCATACGGACACGGGTACAGCCTTCGGTCTTCATATCTTCACAGCCCATCAGTCCGACCCATAGATAATAGGTCGGACGCCCGAGGACCCCTTAGTCGAGGACTCCCTCAGTAGCCCCTGAACCTGGCTTCAATGACAAGGTATCCGACGCGTAGTGCTTTCTTCAGCATTGCAAGGCGGGTTCCTCCTTCCGAACTTCCAAATAGTCTCCAGACGAATTGATCATGTCCGGACCTGTAACACACACCGCACACAACCACAGAGAGAATATAATAACACACAAGTCCAATCTGCCGACAACTTTAGTAATGCGACGTCACACCTGTCCGGTCATAATTTCGAACCGTTTTTCACCCCACGTTTCGAGACGCGGTTGTCATTGGCATGTATTTATCGAAGCAGAGATCGTGTCCCCTTATTACGGGATTCTCATCAATACGGGCTTGGGTAACCCAACCGCGCTGTTTACATAGCCCTTGGGAGAAGGCGAATTTTAAGGCGAATGGGGGGCGTTCGATATTCACCGCACTTATAAGGAGATAAGATTCCCCTTTCTTCTCCCATGCTTTCTTCCTGCCTCTCCGTTCTTGAGCTCCAACGCCCAAGTTCTCATTTCCCTGTCTCAAGAAAGCACTCAACCATGTCCAGATCCAGAGGTCAAGGAAAATGGATGGCCTCCTCTGTTAAGGAGGAGGACATCATCGAGCTTCGGGCGGCCAGGTTCCTAGCGAAAGAAATCGCCCACCGTCTTCCAGCCTAGGGACAAATCATCCCCACACCAAAGCCCAACGAGAGGGTAGTGTTCATCCCTCATTTCCTCCACGGCCTAGGGTTTCCACTCCACCCCTTCGTCTGCGGGATAATGTTCTACTACGGGACAGACTTCCATGATCTATCCCTGAACTCCTTCCTCAATATATCAGTGTTCATTGTCGTGTGCGAGGCCTTCCTTCGCATCCAACCCCACTTAGGGCTGTGGCTCAAAACCTTCAATGTGAAGCCCAAGGTGGTCGACGGACAGCACGCAGAGTGCGGGGGCGCCATGGTGAGCAAGCTCACCAATGTCTCTTGGCCAAAAGGCACATTCATGGAATCTGTCAGGGAATGGCAGAAGCTATGGTTCTACATCACCAAACCCCGTGATGCCACTTGGGCAGCGGCGGCCGAATTCAACTCCGGCGCCCCCGTGCGACTCACCACCTGGGTCAAGAAGAGCCCAAACTGGTGTTCGTCGGACGAGCTGACTGCGCTGCAAACGCGTATCCAGAGTATGATCGATAAGGACATCAAGCTTGTCGACATAATCCAAGTGATGTTGGTGCGCTGAATCCTTCCCTGCCAGAGCCGAAGCCGCCCTCTATGGGATTTCAACCCAAAGAAACACCATACCCTGGTGAGGCTTTTCAAAACGACTCAGGAAAATGCCTGGAAGTTGCTTTTCAAGGGCAACGAGATACCGCCGGCCACTGGCTCGGACCGGGGCCACGAAATGAATCACCCTCCCAACGAGGTATGTTTTTTTCAACACATCCCTTACTTGCTTGTTTCAAGGATAATATCTAAGCTTCCATTACCATTGCTTTTTCAGT